>NC_060145.1:202744478-203047508 GCF_021461385.2 Schistocerca piceifrons | reverse complement strand
ATTACAATGGAAAATAAAAAAAAAAATTTACAATATGGATTTTTTTTGAATGAATTTAAACACTGTTCACAAAAGAAACACAACACTGTTAATCTTCTGTGTCTTGAGGTGAACCATCGACACGTTGGTTTTACGTCCATCTACGATTCCCTTCTATCAGTCATCTCCGGGTAACTGATTGAATTCTATTCCCATTTCACCGTCTCCTCGTGGGTATTATGGTTTTCCGCATATGGTTAACATGAAAATAAGAGTCAGTGTAAGTTCCTTGGAAAAGGTGTTTGATCTATGCTGAGCTGAAATAGAATCTAATCTAAAGTTCTTTCTAATTCTCTGTCCTGAATTCGAAATATTCGGAAGTCGTAAGGTGTTCTTCATTTCTATCAACAACCCTAGAATGCACTATACACAAATCCAACTGGTGCTGCCGTGTCAACTTATGCTCGTCATCTTTCAGATGGACTTAAAGACTTGTTGATGTGCTTATAACTGAAAGGCATTCTCTCAGTTGGTAACTTCGAGAGCAAAAATTGATATAACATAATTTACATACACAGGTATGTTTCAACAATAGTACAATTCTAAAGACAATGTTCATCACAAAAGATTGAAACAAAGTAATAGGCGTCCTTTTAAAACTGAGAACGGGTTACCCCTTCCGAACAGCATGACTTCAGCTCAGCGAGTAAAAAAGCAAATACAAACATACACTGAGATTGTTAAATTGACATAAGAAAAAATATCTTGCCATAGACCAGATTCATTTGAGTCACTAACCCATGGTCATTATGCATTGTGAAACCTGATTGAAGTTACTATCAACTAAATAAAAAAAAAATTTAAAAGAAATCATTCATACTATAGCTAAATTCTCTGCATACTGAAAAGAAAACTTATCTTTACAGTGGAAAACAAATACATAATGTCTGCATATCTCTCGTACATTATGCCTGAAAAGAAAAACTAACTACTAAATTGCAAAAAGAAAGAAACTATCCTAAGTATAATTCATAGGTTTAATGAAAATTATCTAATCAATATTATTTGATAAGAATAGTATTTTCAATCTTCAGAATCTTCAGTCATCATGAAATTGCCTTAACAAGTGATGAGGATACATTCCTTTCACCTTTCCATTCTTAAAATCCTTCAAAACATAAGTTCCTGGATGGGGTATTTTGGTAATCACAAATGGTCCTTGATACAATAATTTCCATTCCTCTGTATAAGTGAAGCCTTGGGATGAGTTTTTACTAAAACTTGGTCTTTCACTTTTTATGTTTTTATTTTTCCTAGTCGATTGTCAAAATATATTTTCCTTTTTCTTGCCTTGTCCATTATATTGAGTAAGGATTGTTGTACTTTATTTTGTAGGTCTATTTTGTTAATAGCTACTTTAGGAATTGGTCGAACCCAGTCATTCTGTTCCTGTTTTCCAAACATCAGTTCGTATGGGGTGTATTCTGTCGTAGTATGTGGCATATTGGTTACAATTTCCTGAAAATCATGAAGATAATCGATCCATTTGGGTTGCTGGTTGTGGCAATACATTCTCATGAACCGGTTTAATTCACGAAAAATTCGTTGCACGGGATTCGCCGAAGGGTGGTACTCTGATGTTAGAATTTGTGGAACGGAACGGAAGGTTCCAAATGATTGGAAAAGAGCACAGGTAGTCCCAGTCTTCAAGAAGAGTCGTCGAGCAGATGTGCAGAACTATAGACCTATATCTCTGACGTCGATCAGTTGTAGAATTGTAGAACATGTTTTTTGCTCGAGTATCATGTCGTTTTTGGAAACCAAGAATCTACTCTGTAGGACTCAACATGTATTCCGGAAACAGCGATCGTGTGAGACCCAACTCGCTTTATTTGTTCATGAGACCCAGAAAATATTAGATACAGGCTCCCAGGTAGATGCTATTTTCGTTGACTTCCGGAAGGCGTTCGATACAGTTCCGCACTGTCGCCTGATAAACAAAGTAAGAGCCTACGGAATATCAGATCAGCTGTGTGGCTGGATTGAAGAGTTTTTAGCAAACAGAACACAGTATGTTGCTATCAATGGAGAGACGTCTACAGACGTTAAAGTAACCTCTGGTGTGCCACAGGGGAGTGTTATGGGACCATTGATTTTCTCAATATATATAAATGACCTAGTAGATAGTGTCGCAAGTTCCATGCGGCTTTTCACGGATGATGCTGTAGTATACAGAGAAGTTGCAGCATTAGAAAATTGTAGTGAAATGCAGGAAGATCTTGAAACGCGTATGTATTCAGTACCAGCGATGGCGAGGCACACAGAATCTCTGACCAGAGAGTTGTTTATCGTTGCTAGTCTGCGCTTGACTGCGCGAGAGTTCAGTTGCCAGTAGGATGTTGTGTGTAGCGAGTCGCGAGAGGAAGTAGTCAGCCGACGGTAGTACTGAAGGGGCGTCGGCATTGGTCGGCGGCGTGCGGCCTTTACATCTCTGGTCAAGGTTCGGGACGAGGTTTATTGTTAAATAAGGTAATGAAGCAGCATTGCGCACATCTGATAATGTAACATACGTTAATTGTAATTAATTTGTTCAAGAAATGCCCCAAAATAATATTCTGCTTTCAAAGCAATCGTTTTTAAGAAAAGAATCATTACAATTGAAACAATATTTCCTATGGTTTTCCTCTCAGAATCAATTTATCAGATTAATTATTGCACAGGGCCTAAGGTCAGCGCTGCTGCCCTATTATTGTGGGTTTAAGCATTAATCTTCATTTCTTAATTTTTGTGTCGAGTTTACCTTGGGACATTGTTTTTCAATATTTTTGTAGCGAAGGTACAGTTGCTTTTATTTCAATTTAACGATGTTTTGTGGGAGCTCAACAACATTTGGGTCATTATTATTCAGTAATTTTGTGGGGACTAACTTTTGGCACGTTTTCATTATCATTGAGTTTTCTTTTATTTTTGCTGGGAAGTCACATTTGGCTCTATTCCCATTAACATCCAAATATAGTCATTTATAACATTTGCGGGGAGGTTACACTTGGGCCTATTCACATTATCATTTGTATTGTCTTGCAAAAATTTGTTTGGAGGTTATGTTTAGCACGATGCCCATTTACATTTAATTATTGTCATTACAAAATTCTGTGGGGAGGCTACACTTGGCGACATCCGGACCAGGATCGTATTTCTTTGAGAATCTTCTGAAAAGTAGCCAGATATCTGCTCTTATTTACTAAAATATAATTAGCATTTGGCGCAACGCTTTTACTAATTTTGTGACTTTCTTTCCTCAGATCATCGGCAATTCGTTGCTCTTTGTTGTACTTGTATTTGTTGAATTTTGCATAGTCTTTGTTTCATTTGTGAATAATTGTGATATGTGTTATAATGCCGCGAAAAACTATTAATAGTACATGGCGAGGTGTAATGAATGAAATTACCGACTTAAACAACTTCACCGATAGTACTTGTGACACGCAGTGTAATGATGACAATCCTGCGTTCACTGAAAATCAGTGCGTTCCAACCACTAATGATGATTTTTATCTTAATGATGAACAAACGAACTCAATTGTCTCCTCTGTTAATTTGACAAATTGATGACGCGGGGCGCTCTATTGTAATGAGCGCTGCCCAGCTTAACACACCCGGTTTGGAAAATTCAAGTAACGTACAGACAAATTTTTCTAATGAAAATGAACAGTGTACTGAAAGTACGACGGATTCATTTAATTCGGAGGTAGTGACTAAAAGCGCGCATCCGATGGGCAAACTTTTTGGTGAATCACAGAATGACCAAATGGTCACACAAAACGTGACAATTGTAGGTACGTCATCAAACAGCACAGTGATTAGAGTAGGTAATAATGGCTTGGATCAAATTATGGCAATATTGCTACAACAACTTAATGAAAATTTCAAACAACAGAATGAAAGACAAGACAAAAATCACAAACAACTTAGTGAACAGGTCAGACAACAGAGTGAAGATAACAAACAAGATAACGAAAAACTCAAACAATACTTTAATGAAAAATTAGACAACAATTCCAGACAGCTTATTGAACAAATTAGAGACGTTGCCGTGCAGTGTCATGTTAGTAAGGAACAGTTACGCGAAGAAATTGAGGCTTGTTCAGGAAAAAGTAGCGAAGAAATTAGATCTGTTGCTCAAGAATTAAGGGATATACAAACAGCTACAACAAAAATACTTAGAGAGGAAATTAGCGCAGTCGGTAAACAATGCTCTGAAAAGGCAACACAATTACGCGACGAGTTTAAATTAATAACAGCAGAACTTTCGTGCACAATGGACGCAAAGATAGACGCGAAATTCGAACAACAGAACACTCAAATTGACGAGCGGTTTAATCATCACCTACAAAACAGTGATGAGCGTTTCCGTAAATTTATACAGGAACAGAATAAAGTAAAACGACAAGTCATGGAAACAATCACTGCACAGAGACAGGAAGACAAACGTAAATTGTTTGCGATAGCAAAAACGTATGTAGACTACAATATTGTTTCAGTATCCGATGAAATTAATACCATCAAACAGTCGAACACAGAATTACGTAATGAAATTTCTGATCTTAAATCGAAAACAGACAAACACACGGCAGACTTTCAGACAGTGACAGACAGACTCGAACAATTAGAACTAACACAGGATTCCAATGTCATTACAGCAGACGTTAAAAAATTCAACGAAACCACACGTAAAATTCAAAAACAAATTAATGCTTGTGACACTAATACCGATGATCAGGTAAAAATACTGACTGAAAAAATGATGAATTGGCCAGTCGTATTGATATTATTGAAAGTAATAATGACAGCAAATCAGACGATACTGCACCGATTTTGTTTAACCAAACACCTGAATTCCAAAATTTACAGCAGACAATCAATGAGATCGATTCGTCTAATAACACATTGCGTAGAGAATTGTCAAGTTTACAGCAAGAGGTAACAGAGATAAAAAATGTTTCAGGGTTTAACACATCACAGCAGACGCCACTTTGCGAACATTTGTCAGACTCACACAGCGCGTATAATTTGAGCAATTTACAGAGACAACGCGACTTAAAATCCGAAAAGGCACGCGACTTAAAATCTGAAAAGCTACGCAACTTGAAATCCGAAATGACACAGACAAACAGATTCTCACACAAACCTGAACGTGTCCTCAAATTCAGTGATAAGAACGTTGATTATAAGCAATTTGTATGTGTAAAAAATCTAAGGAACTTAATAATGACAGAGCACAGGTATACGCTTTGAACTGTATACGACAATTTATTTCTGTACTTTCACCGTTATTACCTGTAATGCAGAAATAAGCTTTAAACTGGATACGACAATGTGCTCTTGAATTTATACCAACATTTCATGTAATGCAGAAACTACAATTAGCAAGTATACAACAATTGGCTTTTGGATTTTTACCGCCATTGCGCGCAACGCAAAAGCTAAAATTTATTTGCAGCGCGTAATTGACGTCAGGGGATTCATTACGCTTTAATGAATATGTGCCGTAGCGTGCATAGGGCCCCGAGCTGTAGTAGTGCTGTTTCATCTTTAGTTTTCTGCACTGCTGCTTTCTCTTCTACTATCCTTTATATCTATCAAAACAGCTCTTTAACTATTGAGTGTAAAGAAAACCCGATAAGACAAGTTTTTACCGAAAGTGACAATTTCTCTTTAGACGCTCCAGAAATGACAACCACGAGATCTTTAATATCAGATAAAATTTTAATCATCAATATGTGTAAAATTAACAGCAAATGCATTTTTGTAACAACTGAGGTTTTTCTCCGCAACAGCATGAAAGCCAGCCGGTTAGCGTAGCTAACCAACAATGTAATGCACAAGGTCAACCAAGCTTTAATGTTTCGCCGCGTGCACGTATAGTCCAGGGTACAACAAATAGTAACGCACTGCAGCAAAGAAACAACTACGTACAGAAAACACAGTATTTCAATTCCTATCGCAATGCACCGTATAGAAATGACTATCACGATAGACGTAAAAACGATGAGCATAATTACCAACATACGTTTAATGACAGTCGGTCTTACCAGCAGCAAAATTATCAACAACAACATATTCTCATGAATGAACCAGACAGTAGATATCATCCAGAGCGTAATACTTCTGGAAGAAATAATAGAACAGTTCAAATAGTCGAAATGCCACAGAATCGTCCTGACAATAATAATACGTCAGAAAGAATTTGACTAGATACTGTACAGGTCGCATCTTCCAGTAACACAAGCACTACTTTAGACACGCAGAATGTTGTTCACGAAAATGTTACTACTTTTGACGACATCAGAGACACTATTTTGCAGGAAAGGCCAATTGCGCAAAAATCCATTTCACATCCTGCATCGAAATTAAAATTGGTTCATGGAAAATTTTCAGCAGTAATCGATTCCGGATCACATGTCAGTAATAAATGAAGAAACTTTTAACGAGTGTAACAAAGAGAATACCTATCCTACATTACCATTAGGCAAAACGAAAGTGAAAGGAGCAGTATCGAGTAAAGGAGTAGACGTTAAATTACAGACACATTTATCATTTTGTATTGCAGGTCAGACTTTTCACTCAAATTTTTGGATTGTTCCTTTATTGACGACAGACGTTATTTTAGGTATGAATTTTCTGGTACAACACGACGCAGTTATCGATTTTCAGAATTCCTATTTAATGTTGAAGGATGAAAATATACAATTTGCTATAGAATTTCAGCACTCACTATCTGCAGAAGAACAAACAATTAATCGCACAGAGGTCATTTCCGCATCACGTAACATAGACTGTAATTCCACATTGTTCACAGATACGTACGTACATAACTATAATACTCCAGACGAAGCTGACTATGATGTAATGCAGATGATTTCTGATAAAGTTAAGCAGAGCTGTGCAAATACAGACGACGAACGCACGCAACTACGCAAAATTCTTTTACAGCAAGCTCCAGTTTTTTGACAACATTCCTGGTACTATGTCCGGTTTTATGTATGAATTTCAAGTCAAACAGCATGACACATTTAAAGCCAAGCATTATCCCATTCCATATATCCACCGAGAACAAGTTAAGAAAGAATTGCAGGATATGCTTGACCAAGGAATTATTGAACCGGCAGTTAGTCCGTACATAAACCCGTTACATATTGTTAAGAAAAAAGATGGCTCACTTCGCCTCGTACTTGATTCGCGTCACATCAATGACATAATTATTAATGAAACAGATCGACCACAGACATTAGAGGAACTTCTACAGAAATTTCACGGTACTGCTATTTATTCTACATTAGATCTAAAATCGGGATTTTGGCAAATTCAGCTCCATCCGAACTGCAGAAAGTACACAGCATTTCTCTGTTTTGGCGACTGTTATCAATTTTGCAAATTACCATTCGGTTTAACTATTTCTTCTGCAGCCTTTATTCGCGGTTTGAATACAATACTTCCGACAGAGCTTAAAGACAGAGTTACAACGTACGTAGACGACATTCTTATTGCAGAAGCTAACTGGTCTGAACACAATGTGTTTTTAGAACGACTATTGCAAACTTTTCATGCACAAGGACTCACAGTTAATCTCAGTAAATCACACTTCGGCAAAACTTCCATAAAATTTCTTGGACATGTAATTTCAGCAGAAGGCATTGCGCCTGATCCGGAAAAACTTCAAGCTTTACGTGACATTACTGTTCCTACAACGAAGAAGCAACTACGCAGTTTTTTGGGCTTTATTAACTTTTTTCGTAAATTTATTCATCACTCTGCTTTAGACACACCTAGATTATGCCAATTGACAGGTAAAAACACTATTTGGTCCTGGGATTAGCAAGCACATTCTGAATTTATGAACCTGAAACATGCTTTGTTGAATGCACCACTTTTATCGCACCCAGATCTTACCAGAAATTTTTCCATTGCCACCGACAGTTCCAACACCGCTTTAGGCGTACATATTTTTCATGAAATTGAAGAAGATAGCTCTACAGTAATTAAAAACATCGCATTTGCAAGTCGCATTCTGCCACCTGCTGAACGAAATTATTCCGTTACAGAACTGGAAAAATTATGTGTTGTATGGGCTTTTACGAGATTTCGGCACTTTCTTTATGGAAGACATACCACCGTCTACACAGACCACAGAGCGATACAATTTTTACTTTCAGCTAAATTTACTCACGACAGGTTAAGTAGATGGAAACTTTATTTACAAGAATTTAATTTTACAATAGTTCACATTCCCGGCACTCAAAATATTATAGCAGACGCACTATCTCGTTCTCTCAGCAACAATCAGCAAGAAATCGACCAACTTCTGCAAAGCAAATTTCAGCGTTATGTACATGAAACAAGTTACATTTGAAAATTTTATTTCGTCGTCACTACAGGACATAGCAAAAGAGCAGAGTAAAGACAACGTGTGGAAAGAAATTAAACACCTTTGGCGAGATAGGAATAATGTTACGATTAGAAACCATTACACTGTACGCAATGACATTCTGTTTCGCCGCTCTGATCCCGACAGCAACAATTGGTTATTATGCATTCCTGACGAGCTTGTTAACAAATTAATCTGGTATACTCATTTAAGTTATGCACATTACGGAGCTAGACAATGTTTTCTTATACTGAGATAGAACTGTTATTTTGCCAACATGGAGAAACGTATACGACGAGTTTTAGCGTCATGTAAAATCTGCCAGAAAGCTAAGTCAGACACAACTTCACATATTCCTCCATTATATCCCATTGTACCTGTTAAATTAAGACATATGGCCGCTGTAGACATTTTTGGTCCGATTCCCAGAACTAATAGAGGTATTTGCTACATCTTTTGTCGCTGTTGAACTCACTTTAAAATTTGTTACTTTCACTCCGTTACGCAAAGCTACTGCTAAAACTGTTTCGAAAGCATTTGTAAAACATTTTCTATTTCATGTAGGACATGTGATGAGAGTAATTTCTGACAACTGACCACAGTTTCGATCCGCTATGTTACGAGCTAGGAACATTTCTCCGATCTATATATCCAAGTACCATGCTTCTTCGAACCCTTGTGAACGATTAATGAAAGAAATTGGTAAACTGTGTAGAATATACTGCCACAAAAGACATATTGATTGGGAAACACACATATTCTCATTCCAAGATGTAATTAATTCCATACCAAATGAATCCATTATGCTATCTCCGTCTGTTATACCGAAAAATATTGAACCACATAACAAAATTACAGAATTAGTAAACTTCCCTACATCTCGTCGACTACGACACCACGAAATAATCGACATTGCACTGAACAACATCAAACGTGCCGCAGAGCGCCGGAGAAAACAGCAAAAACAGGTTTCTACACGCCGTGACTTTCAAATTGGACAGAAAGTATTAGTACGTACACACTATTTATCCAACAAAGGAAAAGGTAGGTGCAGTAAATTTGAACTTCTATACGCAGGTCCATATCGGATTCGCAGCATTCCTCACCCCAATGTTGTACACGTCGAAACTTTGAGATCCAGAAAATCCAAAGGCACTCACCACTGGTCAAACATCAAACCTTTTGTTGAATGAAGACACTTTATGATTTAACATGCTATAATGCCATTTTGCTAGTTTTATGATCACTTCCCATGACTACTTATTGATGATTATCGTATTTTTTCTTGGCAAGTGCCCGGCACGGTAAGGTTAGCAGGTCGCTCTTCCTGTTGTTACACATCAGACCGTGCATATTTTTCCAGATGAATTTACACATTATATGACCACTTATGCAATTATATTTATGTGACTGCTTATTGATGATTATCGTATTTTTTCTTGGCAAGTGCCCAGCAAGGTAACGTTAGCAGGTCGCTCTTCTTGTCGTTACATATCAGACTGTGCACATTTTTTCCAAAGAAACTTACGTATCTTATGAATAATTACGCAATGCTATCTAGTGACATATTAATTTTATTAAATTTTCTCTCCATTAAAGTCTTCAACTCTCGCCTCTATCAACTACACAACATACAAGCTGAACAAAGAGAGGCATTTGTTGTTGTTACACATCAGACCGTGCACATTTTCCATTTTTTTATGTATGTACGATTGTTTCATGTTTTGTTTGTATGCACTATAAAATAGTTAAGATATAGCAAACACCAGTTGACTATGACATTTTGCCTTACGATATCTCAACATCGTGACTACTTTGCTGTTACATTGTGTTACACTGAGTACATTTTTGCATCTGAACACTATGTAAGTTTTTCACATATTACGTTTTCTGTCATGTTATGCTGTATGCTTAATTATGTTACAATAAACCAATCTTTATTTAGTGAGTATATGATTTAACTGCAAGACATTAATCTCTGTTCATCAATTTCAGAAAGAAATGATGCGTGAAAGAAATAAATTAAACAGAAATGGGAATTTCACCTTCGGAATGATCGAGAGAAGATGCAAACCTCGTGAGGAACAGTAAATGGATCAGGATTAACAAGCATTAACAAGAATATACTATCCACATCGTAGAATAGCAGTCTTAACTAATTTTTTCTTTCAGAATACAAGGTGATTGATGCAGACTGTCAGACAGAAATACACATCTTAGTTTTAGTGATGGAATATGTTAGAGATAAGGAATAGTTATGTAATGAGTAATGAAGTGATTTTTTTTGCAGATGATAATGAATGCTGATGAATAATGATGAAGAATATGCTACTATGGACAATGAAGTTTTTCTTTACAGGTGATGATAATAATGGAGTTATGATAATATATATAATGAAGTGATGGATAATGAAGTTTTTTTTTTCTTTACAGATGAGGATATTGTTGAAGTTATGTATTTATGCTATGTAGTTATTTAAGTATTTGTTGCAGTTCGTTTTGACAGTAGGTATTATATTGCATAGTATAATGACTGAAGGTTTTGGAAAGGACAGCTATGGAACACATTTTTATACACATTTCACTACCTGTTAATTCGAAGTTCACTACTTTTCAGCTAAAATGCGTTTCTTCTTTCAGCTTAATAACCCATTTTTTAATATATTTTTGCAGGAGAAATTATTTATGAAATTAATGTGCTATAAGCAGTTGTTCATTAAATCTATGTCATTTATGAATGTGATTACATATACTCTACTTGTTTCATAATATTGCTACAGCTGACTCATGACGAATGATGTTACACATTTTCATTTACAGCAATAACCCAAAAGCAAATTTTTTTCCCCCTATAATTACCCAACGCAATGCATTGCTCACAAAAACATGTATTACCAGTCCCAAATAATGATACCAGTTTAAGAGAGTTCAGAGTAACTCTGATTAGCTCTGAATAGTATGTCACTTGAATAATGAATGCATAAATACTATGCGCATAATTTCATTACTCTATTGAGATGACCAATGATTAATTAATAATGCTTTGTAACTGGGAAATGAATGCTACTGATTACTGTATTGGGATGACCAATGATTAATTAATAATGCTTTGTAACTGGGAAATGAATGCTACTGATTACTGTATTGAGATGACCAATGATTAATTAATAATGCTTTGTAACTGGGAAATGAATGCTACTGATTACTGTATTGAGATGACCAATGATTAATTAATAATGCTTTGTAACTGGGAAATGAATGCTACTGATTACTGTATTGAGATGACCAATGATTAATTAATAATGCTTTGTAACTAGGAAAAGAATACTACTGATTACTGTATTGGGATGACCAATGATTAATTAATAATGCTTTGTAACTGGAAAATGAATGCTACTGATTACTGTATTGGGATGACCAATGATTAATTATCAACCGTAAGTAGGCTGTTTATGTTTTCTTATTGGCAACGTTACGTAGCGCTCTGTATGAAAATCACTGGCTGTGCTGTGTGCAGTCTGTGGCTAGTTTGCATTGTTGTCTGCCATTGTAGTGTTGGGCAGCGGCAGCTGGATGTTAACAGCGCATAGCGTTGCGCAGTTGGAGGTGAGCCGCTGGCAGTGATGGATTTGGGGAGAGAGATGGCGGAGTTTTGAAATTTGTAAGACTGTCATTAACAGCTATATATATTATGACTTTTAAGGTAAATACATTGTTTGTTCTCTATTAAAATCTTTCATTTGCTAACTATGCCTATCAGTAGTTAGTGCCTTCCGTAGTTTGAATCTTTTATTTAGCTGGCAGTAGTGGCACTCGCTGTATATCAGTAGTTCCAGTAACGAAGATTTTTGTGAGGTAAGTGATTTGTGAAACGTGTAGGTTAATATTAGACCGGGCCATTCTTTTGTAGGGATTATTGAAAGTCAGATTGCGTTGCACTAAAAAATATTGTGTGTCAGTTAAAGCACAGTCTTGTGTAATTCTTCAGAAAGGGGACGTTTCATATGTCGACCCTTAGCCGTGGATACCTCACTGGAATCTTCTGATTTTTTCCTTGTTGTTTGTGTTATTAGCGTAGATTTTGTTTATTGCTAGCGCGTAATTGTAGAGAGAATCTCCTTTGTAGTTGCAGTCTTTCATTGTTGTACAGTAAAACAGTTGTGACATGCATGTAGATTTGCACCAAGTATTTAAGTAGACATTATTTCCATTTCTATGTTAATGTGTTATCTTATTTTGTTCTTCAAATTGTGCTTTTCTGTGTTATCGTGTGAAATATTGTGACAATAATGGCGTGTGAAAAACGTAACACTAGGCTCCAAAGTAAACTGAGAAATAATAGTGACGACGTGCGTAGCTTATCAGCGCCGCCGAGTAATGAATTTACTAATGTTCAAAGTAGTAATCTGGTAACTGTGCATAGGGAAATGGAGCGGGCGTCAAATAATGGTGTAGACAGTGAAACAGGTAGTGAACAGGGAAGCATTATCGATCGATCGGTCGGCAACAGCTCGCCTCAGGAATCGGGAATGACAGAACACAATATTACAAATAATGTAGACTCAGGTTTTGGGTTCTCACCGTTTTCTCAAATGAGTCAAGACACATTTTCCGCTTGTCAAAATGTGAATGTGGCCGGTGCAAATTCACTGCCGAAAAGTACTGAGGAACATGTTTCAGACACCAATGCATTGTTATTACAATTAATACAACAAATGGGACAAACACAGCAAAAGCTTCAAAAGTTAGACACGATGGAACAAAATCAGAGACAAACACAGCAACAGCTTCAAAAGTTAGACTCATTGGAACAAACTCGTGAACAAACGCGTGAAGATTTAACTACTGAGTTACATAACATTAAATCGAAATGTCAAAACGTCTGTAATGACGTAAAAACTCAAATTTGTGAGCATTTTCAACCTATTTTTTCGCGGCATGAAAATGCATTACAGAATCACGAAGCAGCCATAAAAGAACTGCAAACTATTGTTCATGAAAATCATGAGACCTTGCAAGCTAAATTTGACTCAGTTGCATCTACCGATTCGGTTATGCAACTTGCAAAAACTCAGGAAAACTTAAAGGACACAGTAGATACTCTGAAACTTGGTTCAGAAAAACACACTGAGGAAATAAGTACACTATCGGAGAAAGTAGCCGAACTTTCGGATCAGTTCACTAATTTATCTACGAAGGTAGATGATAATCTGAATGACACAAAACCGGTAGTCTTTAATGACACAGAAGAGTGCGAACAAATTAGGAAATTCAATCAAAATCAAATCAATATACAGTACAAAAGAGAAATCCAGGAAGTACAAGATCAGTTGGCACAAGTAATACAAAAATTACAAATTTCAGAGGACACTCGCGCTCCAACACGGGAAGAGGGACTTAGAAATACGGAAAAGCCACAAAATAATAACACAGGGCATTTCGGAAGGTATGAATGAAATTGGCAATGTGCACCGAATTTTGAGATGGAACCGCCGACACGACCTAACTATGACCGATATGCGACTCGCCGACACGATGATTTTGACTATAAGCTGTTCATTACTACACGTAAATTCAAAACATTTAAGAATTCTGGCAACAACATTCATCCACAAGCGTGGCTTCATCAATTCTCTCATTGTTTTCCTCCCAACTGGTCATTGGAACACAGATTAGAATTTATGTGTGGCTACTTAGAGAATGAACCAGCTGTAAGAATGCGATCGGTCATTCACGATTGTCACAGTGAAGGAGAATTTTACCATGCCTTCCTCTCAGCATATTGGTCTCAAGCTACACATGACCAAGTAAAACATAGCATCATGATGATGAGACACACTGAACAATCTGAATTTTCCAGTCTTGTCAAATATTTTGAAGACATGTTGCATAAGAATCAGTATCTTTCAAACCCATACAGCCCCTCAGAACTCATCCACATTTGCTTTCTCAAATTGCCTGAACATTTACGACATATTATTTTAGCAGGACGTTGCAAAGACAACATTGAAGCTTTTCAGGGACTGTTACAAGAACTGGAAATTGACATTGACAATCGCGGAACGCGAAAACAGGAACACAACAATTACAGGTCACATCTGTCACAATTCCGCGATGAAAGAAACAATAACTGGACATGACAAGGATCCTCAGGGGGGTACACGCTTACTTTGTGTACCATGTGTTTGGCAAGCACAAGGAGCCCTAGCTAATATGGTATTTGCTTATACATCTTTACACGTCGGTACCATATTTCTCTAACACATAAATTACACAGCTATCTGATTATTTAACAGAGAAACAAACATTTTTTTATTACATCAGTGACAGATGTTTACGCAATTACACAGTTGGATAACTTCACACTTATGAAACTGTATTTTGTCTGTACTTTGTACACTGTTCATATTTTTTCGGAACCATTGTGATACTATGAGAGCTTTTAATGAAGTATTTGGTATGGGATCATGATTTTTGAAGTGCGTTTGAGGCAGATGACACTTTTGACATGAGCAGTGAATTTTTTTAGGTTTTGAAATTATTGGAGGAAGCTACGACGATTTTGAGAGTTGACTGAGGTGTTATGATGTTATTATTACGATGACTATGTGTATTATGCTGTTGCGGTATGTTTATGATCAGTAAGCTGATGCTATATGAGTTATTTGATTATGCTACATATCTGTAATGATGAAATATTGAAGAAGTGTCGACGAATAAGGTAAGGAATAATGAGTAGTGGTTAGGGACTCTGGTTTGTGAAAAAGGTTGTTGGAAACCAAGAATCGTACTTTAAGAGTTATGAAATGTGTGTATATGCGTGAATGTAGCACAATGCTGGCGAAAATTTTTTGGACGCTGTTATATTTATAGGATTTTGTTTCTACAGATGTGTGACCCAAATTCTTGACCTGTGAAATATTTTTATGTGAGACTGTCACTGTGGCGGAAACTGCCGTCGTAAATATTTCAGCAAGAAAGGTAAGTGACCTTGGCGTAATGCGTTTTGGGCGCCCAGCTGAGAGGTAGATGCCTGACAAAAGAAAGCCATTAGGTGCAAAAAAAAAAGGAGGCCATGATCCTCGCTATTGACATTCCTTTGTAGAAAGCATCGCAAAGCATCGCAAATACGACACGCTTGAACTTGAAAACATATGATTACACTGTGGAGCTCTTAATTTATGATATTTACTAAAATGCCTAATGAAATGATGAGAAACATTTTACATCCATTGTCTTTCTAGTTGAGAGATTGCTCATTTTGTTTAATATCTAGTTTCCAGTGGCACTGCAGCATTGGTTAAAATAAAATTTTATAGATGTACTAATATAAATATTCTCTGTCTACAGATCGAGTAAATAATAATTTTTTCAAAAAAAATGAGGGACCACAAAAAGACATTTACCTTCACAGGAACTGCATTCATAATTTTCTTTTCAAGTACTTGGTAACTTTTTTGGTAGAATAACTTCTTGTGGTGCACCACTTTAATTGCATAGACATTAAGTTGTGAATAGACATTTCCCCTATCTGCATTGTTATCTTTAGTGTACTATTTTTTCTGCTTGAGCTATGTCATGTTTAGGTATAAGTTATTTCATTTTCTGCTGCTGTTTGCCAGGCATAGTGCTACTGAATTTTAATTTGTGTTACTCTGCTAAGCCAGATTTATTTTTCTTGTTTGCTGCACATTGCCTTATATTAGTTGTAATATTGCAATTGCTTTGCTAACTTCTGTAATGCTGCTTCCTTTGCAAATCTGTATTTTTTGTGATTGATGTTTGTGTTAATTGTTTGGTGCTGCTGCATTGCCTCGCCCCTTAGATTAGCATCTGAGCTCAGTAGATTTAAGTTAGCTTAAGAGGGGGTAGACTATATAAGAGAATGAGTTGCGATGAATTGGAAGAAACGCATTGAGAAGTTATATGAAAAAAGTACAGAAAGCAGGTATAGATAGGACCTTTTGGGAATAATGAAGAACGAAGGGAGATCTCCGAGAAGTAAAGAAAGTGTTTGTGGACCCTTGTGTATTTATGTTCTTCCTGTCTTAACATGTTTATCTGATAAGACTTATGTTGTAGAATGTTTCTAATACTCAGCTACATGAACTATGATGAGGAATACTGTTATCCTCAAATATAATTTGCATTAATAATATGTTATTTACTTTGTAAAGATGTTAGACATTATTAATTCTGTTCTGTTTTAATGCTCATGTGTGAAGTCGATGTTTCAATAATTATTCTGATCTTTTATGTATGTACTTATGTCATAATTCCTGTAACACTGATGTATATATTATTTCGATTCTTTTGTAAAGCCTATATTACTACAAATGTTATCTGTACTATTATGTTATTTAATGATGTATTTTGTACCTTTGTAATTATATTTTCATGTTGTAAATTTATAATTGTATAGACACCAGTTCTTCAAATTAAGTTACATTTCACTGCACACGTTTCTGTTGGTCATAGTATACGGACAATATGTGAGAAGTAGGGACTGATAGTGTTTGCACGTGTGTTAATGATTCAGCAAGGGACTGGATAACAGCATTGCCTGCTGGCCGTCTCTACAAGGACTACAGTGGGTCTGCGTCTTTGCTGACTCACCAGTACCATTATTTCTACAAGGACTGCAGTGGGTCTGCGCCTCTGGTGGCCCACCAATACCGCAATCTCTACCAGGACTACAGTGGGTCTGCTCTGTGATGACCTACCAATACTCTTCAAAACTTCGATTGACTCTGCTGTGGGTTTGCTCTGTTGTGGCCCATTACTTGTCTGCATGTCAAGAGTCAGCACTGTCTTTCCATTGGAAGGACAACACTACTTCTTCAAGACAGCATGGAAATCCACTACTTCTGTGGGCATTTTCTTTTACTGCTCAGACTTTGAGAAAAACACTGCTATTTTACTGTGATGAACGTTCAGGACTAGTCTATATGGACTGTGAGAAAATTTCAGCTTTTGACCAACAGTGTATCAATAAATGTGTGCATTTGATATCTTTGTTATTGTAATTATGAAAAATTTTATCAAATCATTATTGGCCACCGCCCAAAACAATTTGTAAAATTTTTTGTGGGGAGCATGGGGGCTATGTAAGTAGGCTGTGTATGTTTTCTTATTGGCAACGTTACGTAGCGCTCTGTATGAAAATCACTGGCTGTGCTGTGTGCAGTCTGTGGCTAGTTTACATTGTTGTCTGCCATTGTGGTGTTGGGCAGCGGCAGCTGGATGTTAACAGCACATAGCGTTGCGCAGTTGGAGGTGAGCCGCCGGCAGTGATGGATGTGGGGAGAGAGATGGCGGAGTTTTGAAATTTCTAAGACTGTCATTAACAGCTATATATATTATGACTTTTAAGGTAAATACATTGTTTGTTCTCTATTAAAATCTTTCATTTGCTAACTATGCCTATCAGTAGTTAGTGCCTTCCGTAGTTTGAATCTTTTATTTAGCTGGCAGTGGTGGCACTCGCTGTATTGCAGTAGTTCCAGTAACGAAGATTTTTGTGAGGTAAGTGATTTGTGAAACGTATAGGTTAATATTAGACAGGGCCATTCTTTTGTAGGGATTATTGAAAGTCAGATTGCGTTGCGCTAAAAAATATTGTGTGTCAGTTAAAGCACAGTCTTGTATAATTCTTCAAAAAGGGGACTTTTCACAACATTATTCTGTAATACTATGTTATTGACTACCTCCTGTTTTAAGTAATGACTTCTGATGATTTGTATTTAGGCAACGAATTTCAATGTTCTCTGTAAAACTAATGACTTCTGATGATTTATAATTAGGCAACGAATTTCAATGTTCTCTGTAAAACGAGTGACTTCTGATGATTTGTAATTAGGCAACGAATTTCAATGTTCTCTGTAAAACGAATGACTACTGATGATTTGTAATGAGGCAATGAATGCCAATGTTCTCTGTAAAACAATTAATGAACATTTTTCTGTAATATTACATACATGGTACAGAAATGTTCAATAGCTGGGCTATGAATGCCACAAACTACTAATGTAATTCCCAATGAAGACCAGTACGTGACTTAATGTCCTTCACCTTCTGACCTAACTACCCTGAATTACTGCAATATCCATTTGTCCTGTATATCCTCTTGATCGTGGAGCACTATCTTCGGTTTCCGCACAAATTCTACGTTGGTGTGCCTTGTAAGAGCGTGGTGTTGACACGACATGCTGTCCACCACTGTGAGCGATGGAGACGTTATTATGGTCCCACTGTTTGGTGTACCTGATGTACTGCCAAAATGATAACATGGAATATTACTGCGACATTTCAGTGTCTTGGCTACGCTGATAAATACTACTGGGAAAAGAACTTCAGATTGTCTCACTTAGTGTTGTACTTCTGTGGAAAGATATGGACTTTCAATGCAGCTGCATGCAACCTAAAGTGCTACAACCATGATGCAATCCTTCCCTTTCCTATCCTAATTCTTGTAACATAGTGAAAATCATTTTTTTTGCTAACATCATTTATTTCATGGCCTATACATTTTTCGATTTGCTGATATATTCTGAATTTCAGTGCGTGTGCACTTTTGGCATTTTTCTAACATGATTTCTACTTATCGTATATTCATTTTGTGATTTGCTAATATGTTCTGAACTATAGTACATGTGCACTTATGTCAGTTGTCAACATGATTTTTTTTTTGCCATTATGTTTATTTGTTGTGAAAACGTTGAAGAATTTTTCTGTGCGTGTGCACTTATGTCATTTGTTAATATGTTTTGCACTCATTGTATATACATTTTGTTATTGCCTAATATGTTTTGTTCTCGGTGCATGTGCACCACATTTACTTCATGTTCTACATCTGAATATTCTGTGATTGTAAAGTTAATTAGTTAAGAAAAAATTTGTTGCTCATGGCAAGTCCAAATGACTCACCATCGCTGCCAAATTTTTGCCCCCCCCCCCCCCCCACCCAGTGGAGGGTTATGAAACGCGTATGTATTCAGTACCAGCGATGGTGAGGCATGACAGAATCTCTGACCAGAGAGTTGTTTATCGTTGCTAGTCTGCGCTTGACTGCGCGAGAGTTCAGTTGTGAGTGGGATGTTGTGTGTAGCGAGTCGCGAGGGGAAGTAGTCAGCCGACGGTAGTACTGAGCGGGCGTCGGCATTGGTCGGCGGCGTGCGGCCTTTACATCTCTGGTCAAGGTTCGGGACGAGGTATACTGTTAAATAAGGTAATGAAGCAACATTGCGCACATCTGATAATGTAACATACGTTAATTGCAATTAATTTGTTCAAGAAATGCCCCAAAATAATATTCTGCTTTCAAAGCAATCGTTTTTAAGAAAAGAATCATTACAATTTAAACAATATTTCGTATGGTTTTCCTCCCAGAATCAATTTATCAGATTAATTATTGCACAGGGCCTAAGGTCAGCGCTGCTGCCCTATTATTGTGGGCTTAAGCATTAATCTTCATTTCTTAATTTTTGTGTCGAGTTTACATTGGGACATTGTTTTTCAATATTTTAGTAGCGAAGGTACAGTTCTTTTTATTTCAATTTAACGATGTTTTGTGGGAGCTCAACAACATTTGGGTCATTATTATTCAGTAATTTTGTGGGGACTAACTTTTGGCACGTTTTCATTATCATTAAGTTTTCTTTTATTTTTGCTGGGAAGTTACATTTGGCACTATTCCAATTAACATTCAAATATAGTCATTTATAATATTTGCGGGGAGGTTACACTTGGGCCTATTAACATTAACATTTGTATCGTCTTGTAAAAATTTGTTGGGAGGTTACGTTTAGCACGATGCCCATTTACATTTAATTATTGTCATTACAAATTTCTGTGTGGAGGTTACAATCTGCAGCAGATAGGCACTTGGTGCAGGGAGTGGCAACTGACCCTTAACATAGACAAATGTAATGTATTGCGAATACATAGAAAGAAGGATCCTTTACTGTATGATTATATGATAGCGGAACAAACACTGGTAGCAGTTACTTCTGTAAAATATCTGGGAGTATGCGTGCGGAACGATTTGAAGAGGAATGATCATATAAAATTAATTGTTGGTAAGACGGGTACCAGGTTGAGATACATTGGGAGAGTCCTTAGAAAATGTAGTCCATCAACAAAGGAGGTGGCTTACAAAACACTCGTTCGACCTATACTTGAGTATTGCTCATCAATGTGGGATCCGTACCAGATCGGGTTGACGGAGGAGATAGAGAAGATCCAAAGAAGAGCGGCGCGTTTCATCACAGGGTTATTTGATACCCGTGATAGCGTTACGGAGATGTTTAGCAAACTCAAGTGGCAGATTCTGCAAGAAAGGCGCTCTGCATCGCGGTGTAGCTTGCTCGCCAGGTTTCGAGAGGGTGCGTTTCTGGATGAGGTATCGACTATATTGCTTACCCCTACTTATACCTGCCGAGGAGATCACGAATGTAAAATTAGAGAGATTCGAGCGCGCACGGAGGCTTTCAGACAGTCGTTCTTCCCGCGAATCATACGCGACTGGAACAGAAAAGGGAGGTAACGTCAGTGGCACCTAAAGTGCCCTCCGCCACACACCGTTGGGTGGCTTGCGGTGTATAAATGTAGATGTAGATGCAGGGAGACGCAGAAACGCAGAGTGACGCAGTATCAAATGATTTAGAATTAAGAAATAACATTTTTCTCCCTTTGCAAGCACACAGGTGGAGTTTGGAGTCTGTAGCAGAGCAGACTGAGCAGCTGAGATGTTACGACATTGTTGTTGTTGGTTCAACCAATAGATAAGTGGTAGTACAGTTTGTAGAGGGTTGTGGTGTGTTGAAAGAATTTCCATGTTAAGAAGAGCACAAGCCAAATGGTTACGGGATGGACAGCAAGTAGACAAGATGGGGGAGAATCAATCAGATAAACAGCAAATAAACGAGCTTGTTGAGAACAGAACACATGGCGAAACTGAGAAGAGGACAGACGGTGAATCAGAGAATAGGACAGTCGGTGAGCTACAGAATCAGCAGGCTCAGTTACATTGGGACAGAATTGAGACAGATCAGGCAGATGGGAATCGAAGGGACGAGAACATCGAATTTCCAGGCTACGAAATTCCGTCTAAGGTATATTCTGAGCCAGAAATAGACAGCCTATCCAAGAAACGGCAAAGATTAGCGGCGAAACGAGCTAAAGAAATGCGTTTATTTGGCACACATCCAGAGACATAATACGCGTCAATACAGTCAATGAATCGGCTGTTAGCTGACGTCCAAAAAGAAGTAGACAGTGAGGAAGAGGGGAAACATTTAGAATACGTCGAACCTATCGTACACATTCTCAATAGGCCTCAGCAACAGGCACAGAATCTTATGGAGTTGCGAGCGCCAAGAAAAGGTTCCGTAACAGAGGCAACTGTACCCGCAAACACAAGACATACGCCACAGAGAGGGCAGTGTGCAGAGTTGTTTGCATCACGTAATGGTTCAATGACATACGCAACTAGTCCTCAACACAAAGAACAACACAGGGAGAAGGGAAGACAGCACGGATTGTTGCAGATATCAAACTTAGAAACGCCACAGCAAAGCCCAGTAAACGACGTAACTGCGCGAGTAGAAAAGAATAGAACGAGAACACACAGTTCAGCAGAAGGCAGTGTTACTGGACAGGAAGGGATCATAGAGATGTTACAAAAAATGAATGGTAGTATAACGAAACAGAATATGCAGATGACGAAACAGAATCAGGTTATTAATACACAGATGACGGATATTAATACACAGATAACGAAACAGAACACACAGATGACGAAACAGCATCAGAATTTGAAACAAGATAAACAGAACTTGAGACAAGAGATAAAGACACAGATTCTACAGGTTAAGATCCAGATGGAAGAAAGGATCTCTAGAATTCATAGTCAGATCGCACATATAAACAAAGACGCGAAAGTATCTAGAGAAAGAATTCAGGTAATACCACAAAGTCAGAAGCAATTACACACTGACGTGGACAAGGTCCAATTGGACGTCGTAAACGTTGACAAAAAGGTGGAACGTTTTACGAAAGAAGCCGCTCGAACAGCAATGCAAATTTCGGAAGAACAAGCAATTCAAAGCATGGTCCCTAAAGTTGCACTGAAAAATTATGATCAGCGGATCAATAATATAGAACTTAAAAACAAAGATCAGTTTGAAAAA
This sequence comes from Schistocerca piceifrons, assembly GCF_021461385.2. Taxonomy (NCBI): domain Eukaryota; kingdom Metazoa; phylum Arthropoda; class Insecta; order Orthoptera; family Acrididae; genus Schistocerca; species Schistocerca piceifrons. Next base: position 203,024,915 of record NC_060145.1, on the reverse strand, counting down.
CATCGAACAAACTATCGAAGAAATCATCGAGACCGATTACCCCTGTAGCGAAACAACTGATACGTCAAGCATTAATTCAGTACACGAACACGCGCCGTCTATCAAAGTTCAAGTAGAACCAAGGCCAGACGTAACACTCTCGAAGAAATTGAAACAGAAAACCCCGATAAAAAGTAATACATGATATACCACAGATCCAGGCACAGTATCTAGGAAAGCAGGACACTTACAGTCAGCCGATACCAATAGAAAGACAGGCGACTGAAGCAGTAAATCCAGTATAACAGTAGCACAGGTACAGCACCGCGAATGACGAGAGTAGAGACAAACGTACAACACTTTTGCTCACCAATGTAACGATATGATGCAATTATGGGGCAGAAAACTGAGCATATGCAGACAGGCAGCAGATTACAAGAGAATAGGCAAGATGACACAAGTAGTGGCAGATTATTTGACTCCATGTATCAGCCACAAATTGGGTTTATGAGTAGATATGATACAGACCACTTAGTTAGAAAATTTCAACATTTCAGGGAAGAAGGCGGTAGCTTGCATGCACGCACATTCACCGATCAGTTCCAAGTAGGCTCACAGACTTGACTTCGTATGTGCACACATGTCAGGAACAGTAGCGGAGGTGATGCAAAAGATCGCTGCTACCTGTACGTCTTAGTAACAGTTCAGAACAGCATTTCTTGAAAGATGTTGGTCTATGGAGGCGCAAAACAAAACTAAATACGAGTTACTTCAGATGACACCACATGAAAACTCAGGGTTGAAAAGCGTGGTAAATTCTTTGATACAATGGACAAAAAAAATCAATGCCTAGACAAACCATACAGTAACGGAAAGCTGATGCGTCTATGTAGAATGAAGTTACCGGTAAAATATCAACAGGAGACAGTAGGAAAAAATGGTGTCTTAAGGGAACTTAAATTCATGTTTAAAGAAGACGAGGGGAAAGAAGAAAGAAAGGAGAGGGAACAGCAAAAGGAGAGGACTCAAAACGAATATTCTAATAATAATAATCGTAATCCTAATACCAATAATTTCAGGCAATTTAACAGACCAGGACAATGGCGTAATGAAGGTAATTGGGTTAGAAAGGAGAACCAGAATAATTGATACCGAAATAGGAACGGTAATGGACACTCATACAGTGGTGGATATGGGTTTACAAATCAAAATGCCAACGGTCAAGGGCATTTTGAAAGAGGTCTCGATGTCAGAAACAGCAACTGGCGAGACCAAGGCGCCAATAATTACAGAGGAAATGATGGTCCACAGAGACAAGAACAACACAGCAAAGGGAAACCAGAAGTAGGGGTTAGGCCACCGAATCCTGAGAGACGTAAGGATTGATGGAAAAATACGGAAGAGGTTAGGCAAACGAACGACCGCTCATTAACACAATCAAAACAGAACATTCATGTCTTGGAAGGAGATAAATCAAAATTAGAAAACACTGACAATAGCAGCAATCAGATAGACAGGGACTAACGAAAATTTAGGATAAAAAGTCAGGACCAGATAGTCTTGAATTGCGCTACATAACCTGGGAGAACAGTATACAATGGGAAAATTCCGAAAGTGAGGAGGAATTGCCACCACTTCCGTGTGCAAAAGAATGAAGCGAGAAAGAATTGTTAATGAGACTCAGCGATATGTTTAACGAGAATCAAGTAAATGAACGCGATAAAACAGAGCAAGGTATCCCAGAAGAAAACGAAACACAGACACTGCGAACGCAAAAGCCGCGTAATGTGTATAACATGGGTGACTATGAGGAGATAGAGAGAGAGTATATCCGGGAATGTTTGGAAATGCAGGAAAAAGACAGACAAGAGCTCGAAACCAGACGTAAGGAAGTAGATAGGTCGCAAATGGTTTTGCTCACTGAGTTAACACAAAAGCAAACACAAACACAAAGGGAAGGTACAATTATCCACAGGTTAAGCTGTGAATCTATAGCAGAGGATTTGATGCAAGAAAAGGAAGTCGTAACATCCACAATTATACAACCCATATTAAAGATAAACATTGGTGAAATTACGACACAAGCAATGATATATAGTGGGAGTCAAGTGACTGCTACGTCAGAAAGCCTATTTGAAAGGTAAAAACTACCGATTTTAAGGGCAAAAAGGGCAAGAGTTTTGGGAGCCTTAGGAAAAATGCAACTGAGGTGAGGTACGAAACACGTCTTTCATTCAATTGTCAAGGTTACGAGTTTGAAAACACTTTTGTAATCGTACGAAAACTTACAGCTGATATCATTATCGGGGTAGACTTCATTAATGAGCGTAAGGTTCACATTTGCATACCACAAGGCTTCGTAACAATAGATGATGTAATACTATATTTTATTCAAACTTTGAGTGACGAAAAAGAATAGGGAAAAGTAACGCAATTGTATTTAAGTCAAGAAGGGGATGATATATAGGAGGAGAGACACGCTAGACGTAAGTTCGAGGAAAACCCTGACCCACTCCCACCATAAATAATAGAAGAAATTCATCAAGAGATTAGTAATAAGATAGAGGAAATAGATGATATTTCGCTCCAGGATAGGAAAAATTTGGAAGGCATATTGAGACCACATGTGGAGGTATTTGCACCGAAGAAGGGTAGCATTATATATTTTTAATACAAATTTGAGGTCAAATATCATAAACCCTTTTGTATTCCACCTTATTCCATACAATAAGTTACCGAGGGCAAGTATTCCTTGAGATCAGAAAAATGTTGGATGATGACATGATTGAACCAGCAAAGTCACCATATAATTCACCCTTACACATTGTGAGTAAGAAGGACGGGAGCATACGTTTGGTACTCGATTCGAGACAAAAAAGAAATGCAATTATAATTTCGAAAACAGGTAGACGGGAGAAATTGGAGGCGTTGATTCAGAAGTTTCATGGAGTACAGATCCTTTCATCTATCGATTTGCGTTCAAGTTTTTGGCAAATAGAATTGGAACCTTCATGTCGAAAATACACAGCCTTTATTGTCTTTGGTCGTTGCTACCAATTCAAACGTTTACCATTTGGTCTGAAAATTTCGTCAGCTGCGTTTATGTGCGGTCTGAACTCTATTCTGATTCTCGACAAATGTCAGAAAATTAATTGCTATGTGAATTATGTTCTTGTGGCGGAGGCAACTTGGGCAGAACATAATTATATACTGGATAATCTCCTACAAATTATTAAAAAACATGGGGTCACCGTTAAAATTACCAAATCGCATTTTTTGAAAGTCAAAAATTAAATTTTTAGCACATAACATATCTGCAGAAGATACAACGCCGGACGATAAGAAGATTGACGCTATTCATAGTATTCCTACTCCCTACAACAAGAAAAGTTTAAAGAGATTCTTGGAGTTGATAAATTTTTACAGAAAGCTTACGTGGATAGTCACTCTTGCAGCACCTAGACTACGTGCACTGACAGGAAAAAACACACCCTGGATATGGGTTAAACAGGCAGATGAAGACTTTCATAAGCTTAAGGAGGCACTGAATAACGCTCCGATTTTATCATACCCAGATTTAAGTCAGGAGTTCTGTCTAGTTACTGATAGTGCAATGACTGGGCTGGGTGGGTACTATTTCACCAAACTGAAGAAAACGGTAAGAAAATACACAAAACAATAGCTTTTGCAAGTAGAGTACCATCGAAAGCAGAAAAGAATTATTCTATAACAGAGTTAGAAGCTCTAGCCATAGTATGGGCATTTAAAAAATTTCTACATTTTATGTTTGGCAGAGAAACGCAAGTATACACACACCATAAAGCATTAGAGTTTTTAATCTCTTCCAAATCAGCCCACGGACGTTTGGCAAGATGGATGCAAGTATTGCAGGAGTATGACTTTTCAATCACATACATATCAGGACCGGAAAATATTCTGGCCGATGCATTGACTCGTTCACCACAGAGAATGGCAGAGGACCAGAATATCACCATTGAACATAAAGTACAAACTAACCATTATCTTAAAAACGTACCATTCAAAAATTTTATGACAAATGCTTTAAAAAATTTATCTGACGAACAAAACCAAGATCATACCCTCCTCAAGATTAAACACAAACTTACTGAAAAAACAAACACAGAAATTAGAAAAAAATTACATAGTAAAAGAAAATATTTTATGTTTCAAATGTAATGATGATACTCCACAATGGTTAGCATCCATCCCTGACGAACTTATTAATAAATACATTTGGTATACCCAATTCAGCTGTGGACATTTTGGACCCAAGAAATGGTATCTAAAAATGAAACAAACAGTACACTTCCCAAATATGGAGTGACATATTCGACGTGTTCTTAAAAGTTGTACTAAACGCATATAGTCAAAACATGTGACATACAAGAGCAGACCACCAATGTATCCAATTATTCCTTAGAAATTAAGACAGATTGCTGCAACCTATATTTGTGGCCCAATTCCACAAACAAGGAAAGGCTTCACCAACATATTTGTTGTAATTGAACTAGCATCATCAAAATACCCTACGCTTCCACCTTTAAAACAAGCTGTGGGTTTTACAATTAGTAAAGCATTTCAAAAGGACTTCATACAAAAGTTGAGTGAGTGAAAAGAATCATCTCAGACAATGGGCCTCAATACAGATCAGTACATTGAAAAAACAAGTTAGACAAATTAAAATTCAAACTAACCTTTATTTATAAATATAAACCAAGTGGAAATCCGGCCAAAGGTACCATTTTGGAACGCTTTGTAGACTGTTTTGTAGAAAGAACCATTGTACTTGGGACCTCTACCTACGAACATTCCAAGAGGTAATTAATGAGACACCACATTAACATAGTACCATGACTTATCCACGAATTACAGTATTTAATAATATAGATCCACCAGAAAAATAAAAGAAATCATTAAAGTTCCAATTATTCCATGAAAACATCACAGACACGAAACATTCGCTCAGCAGCAACGAGACGTAAGATCACTCAAGACAAGTCTGCCACAAAGAAATGCTTCATGGTGGGCCAAAAAGTATTTGTAAAAACTCATTACCTTTCATATAAGAGCCAAAATAAATGCAATATATTTATTGCAGTCTGTAAACGGCCGATGATAACTTCCAGGATCGCTCACGAAAATGCCGTAGAGCTAACAAACCTAAAAACAGGTAAATGTATTGGCATCTACCAAGTGAGTCACTTAAACGCATGTGAATGAAAGGAATGGTAGAGGGGAAGAAAGGGAAGGAGACAGAGGGGCAAAGGAAACACCCTCTCTTGTACTAACCACTAAATAAAATAATAAATTAATAGATCAACAGAACAACACAAAAAAGGGACACAAAACAGACTAACAATCTCTTGTAGTATTGAGTATCTTGCAACATGCACACAAACAAGAAATGACTCACAACCCATAAAAGGATGAGGAAGTGGTAGTACATAATTACAATAAAGAAAAGAAATCATATATATATATATATATATATATATATATATATATATATATATATATATATATATATATATATATATATAAATCAATTTTTGCTGCTATCAGAAAATTTTTGCGTTATATAAAATCAGAGTTTCTTTAAATAACAATTATATGTAAAACTAAAGTAGTAAATATTTCTACATGTCGGAGGGACATCTTCTCCAACATCAGTCACCAGCTTCCTCAATACCAAATGCTTCAAGATAGTGATGGAGAGGGTACAGACATGTTGAGAAAGCACTTAAGGCAATGACAACAAAATGAAGGCCAACGTCACACTGGAAGTGCAGGTTGCAACCAAGTTGGACTTCACAAGAACAACAAGCAGCATTGACATGTCATATGCCACGATACTGCTACTCCATGGACAAGTGTGGGGAGAATCATGATACGACGAGACTACAAAGAAGGTACAAGAAATCAACTCATCAACTTATATTTGGAAAGGCAGGCAGATCCTACAGATCCTATATCTCCCCTGCATTAGAAGTCACATATTCCTAGCCCAAGAAGAACAGAAGAATGCAAGAAAGAAGAGAAGAACAGAAGATGGAAGACAAAGAAGGGCAGAAGACAGCACGATACCTTCCTCTCCTATCCTACAAAGAAAATTGGTGCAAACGTCTTTCAAACAGCACGATACCTTCCTCTCCTATCCTACAAAGAAAATTGGTGCAAACGTCTTTCAATGAACTTTGAGGCATGGTAACTACTACAAACACCTCTCCAAAAATAAACCTTGAATAGTCAAACAAATACAAAAAGAAACGACAAACGGAATATTAAGCAGTACCAACAAACATTATGCAGAAATGGATTCAGCAAAATGAATATCATTCTCCCTACCACATCACCAAATTGCCATATCAAACCACGTGTTGAGTACCAAGACATCACAGCACATATATTAGGTGACGATCGTTGGTAATCACCAACTTACTATAATCATCAAACTGCCATACCGCCCCAGGTGTGACAGCAAAGGAGTACCCTCACCGTATACTCAATAAACCAGAGTCATCATTATTGGTTAAAAAAAACCACTTCATGATGACAATATCAACAAAGAAGACCTGGCATCACATGCTAGAGTGCCTCTCACATGATTTGTGACACCCATATAAATGAGATGACACCTTCCAGCACTTCCAGTGGGATGGTCAAACAAAGAAACGGACAGAGTAAATACAACCAGCATAGATTGTAAAAATTAGATATATGCGAATAATACTTACCTTGTTTCTGTTTGTATAAGTAATTATTTTACTAAATATGTAAGGTCCTTAATTTATACATACCTCAACATTTTTGAGATAGAAACTAAATTAGGATAGTCATACACTCTCTTATTTTCTTTATATGTAAATTAGAAAAAGAATTATGTAGTATTTTCCTTCTGTAAAGAATGTTCATAAGTACATTTTTGTTGCAATCATAACATTGGTACCAAGGATAGAATTAAGAGAAAAGCTTTTTCATTCTTAAAAAAAAAGAAACAAAAATAAAACAGTGACACATAAAAGAAATAAATAATCGAAACAAAGTGACACAACAGAGCTTTTGCGAACATTCATGCAAAGCTTACATAAAGAAAAGAAATAATCACACTGAGACATGATACACTGTACACTTACGAGTTTAGAAAAATTAATATTGTAAAAGCAACTTTGGAAATGAAAAAGAAAAGCAAAGATGCATAATAGCAACTGCAAAGAAAATCAACCTTTGTATAGTCTATGTCTGCCTAACAACTAAACATAAATTGTATAATGAAAAACTAGAAACAATATCTATAAAGAAATAATTACAAAACTGTTAAGAATGGCTGAGAAAGTTTATTGGAAAATCTAAAAGAACAAGTTTTGCCTGGCTTTGTCAATGCATTCCTCGGCATTGACAAACCCCAGACTAAAATTTTGTCACAAGGTGGAGGGGTATGTTAGGTTATGTGGTCTTCTGACCTTCATTTCTTACACATTCCGTCCTCACAATCGTATTCTGCACATCAAGACGCTTCATTCGAACCCAAACTCGATAAGGTAGAGTCAATTTTGTATGAATTCATGTAGGTGATATGAAAATTTAATAAGTAAATCGGAAGTGCACACCGAGGTTGAAAAAGTCGAGGCTGGAGTGCACAACATGACGGCCACGGGAATTTTCATTCTAAAGAGGCAACCAGCCTGCTGGAAGGCCAGTCCCTTCAGATGGGTGAGTCAACACACACTTACTTCGGCCAGACCATCCGCCCAGAGAGATTACAGCTTTTGCCAGAGTGAAGGGATAACGACCCCTGTGTTCGAATTAAAAGCAGATTCCGCTACATTGTGTCGGAGCACCCAGAAGATGCATTTTTGACGGACCGACTGCATAGTTACAGAGTTCTCACAGAGGGACAGTATACGCCTAGCGGAGATGATACATGTTTCCGCATTGGTCGACTTAAACGAAACGTCATTCTCCCATTTAAAAGAGCAACGCTGATTGGCGGAATATTTCTGACACAAAGGGCCATAGGAGTGAGGGAAGACAGTGAATGATACACCCTTGCAATTTTTCCAGAAAAAGGGGCCGTTATGTTGTCGCTCTTGGAGTGAGAAGATGTAACAAGAGTGAGTGCGTTCATTTGTGTATGCAAAGAGTGAAGAACAAAGTCTCTCCTCAGTACTTCACTGGGAGAGCACCTGTGTTGTTAGTGAATCGGAGTGATACTCTATATTGAGTGACTCTCGATTAAGCGTTGTTCACTGTGTTGGCCGCCACACTTATTGTGTGGTGTGAACACGCACAGAGTACTAGTTAAACACCTGCAAGTGAATACTGAGTGGCATCATAGGGGACTGGTTTTATGACCAGTGTACCACGCCAATAGACTAGGGGCAGATAGGAGTCCTTGACTTCATCAAGGTGTAGGAAGAGTTTGATTGGCGAAGGTCAATCTAGATAGAAAGAGATAGTTGTGTTATTTGTCATCAGCGAGCAATGCAGGCAGCAGTCGTCACAGCTCACGGTATTGTGTGATACAGCATGTGCGAGCTCCATCTGTCCTCAATAACAGTACACTCCATTACATTTCTTACGGGACAGCCTTGACTGTATCTAGAAAAGTTATTGAAGTTGTGTAGGCGTGGCTCTCAGCCATTCTGGCAAGTCAATAACATTCTTAAAGAAAAGGGAGAAATAGACCTTTCAATACTTTGTAAAATAATAGCATTCCTATAGATAGAGGCAATCTACTGTTCCGAAAAGAAGCTGGAAATTAATTATTTTATAAGAAAACGCTTCACTTGATTTCTCAGAATTTTTTGCAATAAATAATATTTTTCGTTCGTTTATTGTTTTTCTTACACTAACTAGCAATACTCCAGTACCCAAGTATTCCACTAGTTACGTAAGAATATAGAATATTTCTGTGCCTTTTCCCTACAGACGACGACTCCAGAAGATATTTGTTGCTGAATGTTTTTCAAGCAGTTCTTGTTGGTATATTACGGGCGTCTGTCTGACTTCTGTTGTAGTGAGGTGGAAATTGTTTCTTTCAGGAGCCAAAGGGTACTTGTTGAATCAATACATTGCGCCACTTGACAAAATAAAGCCCACACACTCAGAAGTTTTCCTGGTTTTTAGATCTCCTATGTGCATTTTGTGCATGGCAAACGCTTTCTGGGTAGTCTCTCTCGTAATGACAGTTTTGTTTGGATCTGAAACACGTTACGGCCTTCAGATGCACACATGGGCCTCTATGACGTGGCGAATTACATTGTAAGCGTCTCACTACTCGTGATCGGTTCGCATTCGTGCCTTATCTTGCTTTCACTAGGCCCACGTTTCTTATTCTTTTACCTGCTCTCGTACCATAAGACCTCGCTTCCCAGACGACACCAGTCCTCGACACCAGACCACCAAGTTGCGTCAACATCTTTCCCCTGGCCGACGCTATCGCGCTCTCCACTGTCAAAGCTATCTCTACAGGCTCTAATAACGTTAGCTGCTTACCTCTCGTCTTTATCTTGTCGTCATGAAGCCCTTGGATAAACACTGCTTGGCTTAATTTCCAAATGCGAGCAAGGCTATCTTCTAGCTCCGATTCTTCACACCTCTGACTGTTTCACTGAAATGATATTGCGTGTTATCCAAGCTGGAACTCCACTGATCTATACTTTCCCCACTTTCTTGTTGACTTGCAAACATCTGATGGTGTAGAAGTCAAGTGGCCTCTTACTAGCATTGTTTTCTACTAATATGGGGTGCACATATGGCCAAGTGCCGCTTAGGTTTCTGACTAATAACTTACTGTGTGCTGAGCTCACTATTTTAGTTTTAACAAATTTAAAAAGGGTATCATATTGCTCTAGGTCTGTAAGTTCAAGTGCAAGGTCCCAATCAGCAAGGAACTCATTTTCATTTAGAATGTTCTTAGTGTCATTTGAAGCATTGCGATAATAATTTTAGCACATCAGCAAACTCTAATGAATTGCCTACTTTGTGACTCAGGCACATGAGGGCCTGCGACAGAAAAAAATTTTTCCATCTTTTGAGATACTTGCTAGTCTTGTAACTGAAACGCTCACTGCTGCCGTTATATTTGTGCGCCGTCTGCTGCGAAATGTGCCCCTTACACCACCGTCGGCCATCGCCGCCGCATCCGCTGCTGATGTGTGCCTTCTGGAATGGTCTCCTCGCCCCGAGACGCCTCCTGTTGCTGGGCTAGTCTCTGCTTCTGTTTTTATTTTTCTTCTGGCTCTTTCTTCTTCTTCTCAAAAATGAGAGAGGAACGCTTTTCTTTCTTATCTGTCCTGGCTCCTGGCTCTGTCCCTAGCCTACGTACGCTTTATTAAAACAATGCAAAAGGGACTCTCAAAGCCATTCCGTCGTTTCACGTGACATCGGGCTGAGCAGGTTCGATACTCCAAAGAGAGGCGACCCATCCCTATACCTCGTGGCGGAATAACAGCACAGTAACCCTACGATCTAACCCCAGACCCCTGGTACCAGAAAAAATCGCTACGTCCCGTGATAAGAAAGAAAAGCGTTCCTCTCTCATTTTTGAGAAGAAGAAGAAGAGTCAGTCGGTCGGTGCTATTGGAGACTGGAAAACGTCCATCCGGTGAGCCAACGTGGAGCTGCGTAAATAGAAGTTTGAAAGAGTTATGGAACTTGGTTGGGAAATAATCGAACAAAGAGCAGACTTGAATTCGGTCGTGAGCTTACGTCAGCAGCAGAACAGTATGTGGCGCAGTCACTGCAGTCTTAATAGAAACGAACATATTTGTGCCATGAGCTGGGCAGTTCAATGCCTATTCTCCACCAGTTTCGATTGATACAATCATTTTCAAGGACAAAACGTTCAACCGAAAATTTTCGTCATATATGAGCCATACAAATGAATACGGAAATATATGGTTGAAACATTGATGTATAATGTTTTTTTTCTCGTTGAAAACTATTGTAACAATCGGAGCTGCTAGATAATAAACATAAAATTGTACAGTTGATGGCACAAATATCTTTTTTTCGAGACTATTTTCATGTTTGTCCTCCACTGATAACGACTCACGAGCGGGATCAAATATCACCCATCAGCACCTGTAGTATAAAAGTGAAAGTAACATGGCTACGTGAATGCGCGTTATACAGACGGCCATCTTCAAATGTGATACATGTTTATAGCAAGTGTAACGTTCCCTGGCAACACACACACTATTAATAAACTAAAATTTAATTGTACTATATACGCCGCTATGAAGCAATTTGTATATACTGTAATTATTTAACAAAAAATATTATTTAATTTTGTGTAAAGGACATTCGTTATTATTGTAATATTTTCTGTAGTAATATTCTCGATGTATTTATGATTGTAATATTTCTATCCTCATAATGTAATTACGAAATGTGTCAATATCTGCGATAAGAAAAATGTAAAATACAGCTGCAGATTGCAAAGAGACATTAACGGTTGATAGTCGTATAAATAGGAATACACAGTGTGCATTCCTTGTCTTCTTCCTCGAGAGCTGAGAGAGAGAGGAACCTGTGACGTAGCATTTTATGAATGGGTAGACTTCATTTGTCTGTATCTAGATTTAGCCGCCATTAGAGGAGAAGTTACAAACTAATGTAAGTTGAATTATTGTTGTGGTCTAAATACAGTATAATTTATCAAACGTGTGTATTACTAATGTAAATTACCTTGCCCATGTCATCTATAATATTTCTTTAAAGAATTTTCGGCATTTTTAGCGGTGTTGCTGGGCTGTGCCGCGAACGAACGATTTGCAGCGGCGGCACATTTAAAAAATTGTTCCGCTAAGAAAAATTAACCAAACCCGTAAATCGGGAGCATATAAAAATTAGCAGTGAATGAAGAAAATGTTTTTCTTTTACAGCGATCCAGAGAATGACGGAATTTATTACTAGTTCACATTTGTGCATTCATAGGCATGTTGAAATTTAACAATTTGTTGGTTCTTTCAAATAACTTAAATGTATAGTGAAGTGTGTTTTATCAATGATAATTAAACGTTCAGGTTGGCTTGGCAATATTTAACCATTTTCTGCTAATAGAGACAGTCTTGTGTTCCATAGCTAACGCTGGGAAAGAATTCAGTAAGTATTTAAAAAAAAAAAACCACTGCATTTAGAAAATGTGTGCCAAGGCCGAATTATGTAAAAGATTTAATTCTCAACTAAATATTCTTAGTCAGTTAATATGAATTTATCAGCATGAGAGGGTTGACTACGTTCACGTAATTTTAAATGTACTTAAGTCTGTCTAAATGAATTTTTATTACCACACGTAAATAAGGGGTTGTACAACAAAGTTCGTACGTACTGACTGAAAGAAAGAGCAAATAAGAAATAACAAAAAACAAATTTAAAAAAGGGTAACATTTGAAAACAAAATCATTTCACTATATATCTTCTTTTTTTTAATTTCATTAAATTGGCGCGCAACGTGGGGCTCGAATATGCAGTGGCCACAAAATACCCATGGGATAACTAGGGAATTATTGTAGTCGAACTTTGTTGGAGAACAATTAATAATTTCTTCATGTATTGTATGTATTGCCTAACCAATATTGTGTGGTAATACTTGTATATGATTTTTTGCATGACAACACTATATACCCAGAGGCAAGCTGAAGAAGAGAGCTCATTATATCGAAAAATTAATTACCTACCACAATACCAGGGGGCAGCTGCACCCAAGATAGATCACCAAAAGGTAAAGCTACAGTGTAGTTGTCCTGTGGGTAGTAAAGTAGCCTCAGTGCAGTGTTCTCGGATCATTAGTGGTGTGCTTGTTGTTAGTGTTCCTTTTTTTTTAAAATAACAGGACATTTGAGTAGTTCGTCATCGTAGTATATAATAAGTGTGTTTCGACAAATGACCATTTCTTGTGTGATTATGTCAGTGAAACCTGAGTGTTAGGATATTTAGTTCGGATATTGTTTCTTTTGTTGACTATGGTTAGATTGCGTAGTCAGAAAGATATAAACATGGATAATGAACAACAGTTAGCAAGCAGTGATCCCGAGTTAGAAAGTGGGGCACAAAGTACTGTTAGTGGTGTAGTTCAGGAAGTACAATGTGAGAATCTTGGGGCAGAACGACAAGAAATGTTGCCACTGCCAGCCAGTGATTCAGTTGATAGTAGAAATACTGTACCACCCACAAGCACTAGACACGGACCAGAGAGTGGTGAGGTGTCAGAAGTGCAATCATTAAGAGCTATGTTCGAGCGCATGCTCAATTTCCAAGCTGAATTTGCACGTATGCAAGCAGAACGCGATAGAGGACGTGATGCTAAACAAGCAGAGCGTGATCCACGCCAGCATGAGAGAGACTTGCAGTTAATGTAATCTTTGGAAGCTATGCAAAGTGAGATTGTTAGTTTGAGACAAAACTATGAAACCATACCCAAAGCGGTGCAAGAACTGAGCGAAAGAGTAGATAAAATCCAAGTGGCTAACGCCAGTATCGTAGGTGAAATCAGTGTAATGGCTAACAGGATGGAACAATTAGAAATTGACACAAGTCAAGTAATTGAGCAGAAAATGTCCGAACAAGTGCACATAATTGAAAACCAATTTATCAAAAAAATTGGGGAGAAAGTGCACTCCGCGATTGAAGCCAAAGACGTGGGCTCCAATGCGGAAGTGCAGGACCTAAAAGGGGCATTCCGCTGTGGCAGCGGATTGTCAACCGTCGTCTTGCGGTGCTGGAAAACAGCTTGTTGCACGTCGACGCACAGGCGTGTGTCACGCCAGCCAGGTCCAAGAATGATAGGCTTATAAATACAGCAGTGAAAAATTGCGACTGCGAGACAGAACAGGCAACCAATGTTAGCGAAACAAACAAATGTCACTCCAAAATAGTGATTGAAGAAAGCCTGATTAGAAGCCGACAGTTTCAGATCTTTACAACGGAGAAGAAATCTGTTCACCCTGTAGTATTTATCAAGGTATTTAGAAAAATTTTGCCTAGCGTTTGGAGTCATACACAGAAAATACAGTTCGTTATGTCTTACATACAAGGAGATGCTGCATTATGGGCAACCGAAGCAGCTGACAGTTGCGACACATATGAGCAATTTGAAAAGGCGTTCTTGGCCAAATATTGGTCAACATGTATTCAGGAGAGATTACAGAAAGAGGTATATAATCCAGAGCCGTATTCTCCACGATTAGGAAATTTGCGAAAATATTTTGAGAAATACATTAATAAGACCCGTTACTGGGACGAGCAGATTTCATCCCGGGATTTGATCAGACTTTTGAAATCACACTTGCCGATACACGTAAAGGAAAAACTTATACACGTACCGGAGAACGACATGGAACATTTCTTGTCTGTTCTGGACTCAATTGACCTGATTCAGGAGGATGTTAAGGCAGCCTCTGAACAGGCTAGAAGTAACGGAAACGGTTACAGAAATGGTCGAAATAACACGCCTCCACCAAATAATGGAGACGGCGGAGGTAACAATAGGAGACAAGATTATGTACAAAACGGGAATAGAGGTAGAGACCGGAACGGCAATAATCCGCCAGTGAATAATGGCCGGAAAAGGAGGTCCGATGACCGATATGAAACAGGCCCACCAAGCAATAGTAGATGGAAAAATGCCAGGGGGCCGTGGAACACTAACACCTATAGTAATGCAAACCGAACTTGGCCACAGAACCAGCGGCCCAGTCCGGACCGGCAAAACAGTGAAAGATATGACAATAACCGACCGCCACCACAAAATGCGCCAATTGCGCAAACGTGGCGGCCGACGCAACCCAACTTACACATAGTGGAGGTCAGCGACACAGACCAGCCACACCCATCCACCAGCAATAATCCAACAAACTAGATTCAGCCGAGATCGTCGCCTGAGGTTTGGAGTGAGAGCAGTCCGACACAGAACAAAACATCGAGAATCTGTATCCTCAGGTATAATGACGAGGTACAGATGGGACATGAATTAATAACTGAACCAACCACGTGCATAAAGGAGCACAAAGACAAAGTACAAGCGATAATAGAGATCAAAATTAACAATATTGATGTGCAAGCAATCGTAGATACAGGTGCTACTGTCAGTGTCATGAGTATGGACTTATTCAGAGTACTGGGGAAAGAAAAGCGTATGCTGACTTTTCCTGTGAACAATTGCAAAGCCACTGGAGCCATCAGTGCACAGCGACAAATAATTAAACTCCAAGTGCGGGTAGAGATGTATATAGGGGGAGAAGCCACAGCGTGCTCATTCCTGGTAGTAAAGGGTTTAGAGGTAGCCTGCATTTTGGGGGTAGATTTTTTGAGAGAAAGGGACGCAGTAATCGACCTTTCTCGGGGAAAATTAAGTTTGATGAACGCGGGTAGGAGGACAGAATTGTCCATGCTCAGATCTGAAGAGGTACCTGTGCCTAATTGTAATGCTATTAATATAAAATGTAGGAATCAGTGGATACTACATTTAGACAATCATTCTCTAGGACAAAATCTCTATTATCCAGACGTACAAAGTGATCAATTAAAAGGAAATGTGGACGCACTTGTGAACAAAGTATCACAGTCAGAAAATTTGAACTCAATGCAACAGCAGGATTTGGTACAGTTATTATCTAACTATGCAAAAGTATTTTCAGAACGAACAGGAATTTTTAAGAGATATCAATACAATATCGAGGTGAAGCCTCACAAAACCTACTGTCGAGCCTCATACTCCATTCCTTAGTCCAAGAAGGAAATAGTAGCTGTCTCTTAGCAGATCCCCACTCAGGAAGAGTACGGGGACTGTATCCGCGTAAGGATGTGAAAATATTCCTACAGTAAATGAGTAATAGTCCTATGTGTTATGTGTAAAAAAGGGACACCATTCTTTTGAAAATGATTGAACATTAATGATGTGTGATCTGTAGAGATAATGTACTAGTGTAGAAGTATTTAGTTATAAGAATATGATTGACTTTCTCTTTTGTTTATGAATATTTGTGTTATGTCTTCTTTTTAATTAGTGTTAGCTTAAACATGCTCTAAATGTCTGGACAGATAACCTGATTAGTGCAATTATTTGTAGTGTTAAATTGTGACAGAGATCAGTCAGGAGGAACATTTTAGTAGTGATTAGTTTGTGTACTGCATAATATTCTATATGTGCGTCAAACTTGAAATATTTCTTGGTACAATCTTTTCTATTATACATACATATATATATATATATATATATATATATATATATATATATATATATATATATATATATATATATATCTGTCAGATTGACAGATTCGATCCCAGAATAATATCAATAATATGAGACCCTGAGAACTTTATTTTCAAACCAGTGTTATCAAAGAGAATAATGCACCCAGTAGTGACCCGAGGGCACCATGGGAGGCAAACTTATTGCGAATTTAAGTAACGCAAAGTTAAGCACAAAGAAGCTTCGATTGAAGCATGTGCAGATCTAATCAGTTAAAAGAGCTAGCCCGATACAGTCCAAGTCCATTTTAGCCTACAGAGACTACACTGTAGTTACGTAGGACCTTGCAAGTAAAGTGAGACATAATTTCAAAGCAATTATTGAACAATATGCCTGAATCCGGCTGGAATGCACAAATCAAATCTACTCGAACATAAATATAGATGATTTTTGGGCAAACTAATACGAAATTTTAATATTTGTTACCATGTACGCAATTATCACACACCTTGGTAAAGAGCGAACAAAGAAGTTACGAATGTGCTGTTACAACTAATTGCACAACGGACATTGTAACTGAAAAAACTTAAACAAAAGTGTAGTATTGTGTGGCAGAGACAGACAGTGACTGTTAAACCTGCAGCAATACGTGACGAGGTTGTTTTGAACAAGCAATAAGAAACTGTATCATCGCCGTGTGTGCAAGTGGACAAGGAACTAGCACAACACGAGCAGTGAGCCGATAACAGACGGTGGACCAAGTTAGTGTCAAACTATAACTCTTTGTGTGTCAAGGGACGCCAGAAAAGCGCATTGACTACAGAGATAGATTTTGTCCTAAGGTGAAAACTTGCGTGTGACTAATGACAAGTCATGACACGGTGAAAAAATATTGTGTGCCCATAAAACGTGTTACTGTGACAACGAAACATTGTGCAACCCAGACTAGTGAAGGCCTACTGAATAATAACTGCCAATAACTGTGTGCGTTCTTTCCCACAGCAGGAAAAATGCCCATAAGGATGGTACACTGTTTGTGAACTTGTTGCATGTTTGCTGGAGCACTGCAAGAAGATGTCACACGGGCGAGCTGATATACAACGCGCATCCGGCTACTTCAGCCATGCAGCGGCCGCAGCCGCCCGTAGCAGACCAGACAGCCACACGCCTCTCCGCGCCGTAGCTGTCAACACCGGGGGCGGTGACCTACACGGAGCCGACGCGCCGCGCCGAGCGCCGCTCAACAATTACTCCGCACCGCTCACCAACTACAGCGTTATTGACATATTCCAAAATATTTACACAAACTCATAACATGTCAATGAACTCGATTTTTGATAAACAGTGAACATTTATTATGCATACCCGTAAATTGACAAGAGAAAATGAACACTAACAAGATTTGTAACACGTAGGTAGTGGGAACATTATGAAAAGTGACGTTGTACTAAATGATTTCAAAAAACTAAGTGATATATCCTAGGACAAGTGACCTTGCAGTATATCGCAAAAATAATAATTACGAGTTGTTAATCACACACCATAAACTTTCGTTGAACTGTATGTGACTGTGATATTATGTAACCGTTCATGACAAACTGCTAAATCAATGCAAAAGAATGACTGTTAAAGAGACAAGATTAATCATGAATCAACTGGGATGGCTGGGCTCCGACACAGTTTTGCCCAGGTTTCCTGTCTGCCTTCGCCCAAATGGGGGAGCCATGAACCTATATAACCCTGGGACTAATTAAAAGAGCCATTCCATAAAAAAATACAGAATAGTAAAGAACGTTACTGGCACCATTGTGTCAAACTCTTTGCCAAATGCTGCCGGGGGGCAATATAACGTTCCCTGGCAACACACACACTATTAATAAACTAAAATTTATTTGTACTATATACGCCGCTATTAGGCAATTTGTATATACTGTAATTATTTAACAAAAAATATTATTTAATTTTGTGTAAAGGACATTCGTTATTATTGTAATATTTTCTGTAGCTATATTCTCGATGTATTTATGATTGTAATATTTCTATACCCATAATGTAATTACGAAATGTGTCAATATCTGCGATAAGAAAAATGTAAAATACAGCTGCAGATTGCAAAGAGACATTAACGGTTGATAGTCGTATAAATAGGAATACACAGTGTGCATTCCTTGTCTTCTTCCTCGAGAGCTGAGAGAGAGAGGAACCTGTGACGTAGCATTTTATGAATGGGTAGACTTCATTTGTCTGTATCTAGATTTAGCCGCCATTAGAGGAGAAATTACAAACTAATGTAAGTTGAATTATTGTTGTGGTCTAAATACAGTATAATTTATCAAACGTGTGTATTACTAATGTAAATTACCTTGCCCATGTCATCTATAATATTTCTTTAAAGAATTTTCGGCATTT
Organism: Schistocerca piceifrons; assembly: GCF_021461385.2. Taxonomy (NCBI): domain Eukaryota; kingdom Metazoa; phylum Arthropoda; class Insecta; order Orthoptera; family Acrididae; genus Schistocerca; species Schistocerca piceifrons. The sequence goes on along the minus strand of NC_060145.1, from coordinate 203,006,308 downwards.
TTAGCGGTGTTGCTGGGCTGTGCCGCGACAGAACGATTTGCAGCGGCGGCACATTTAAAAAATTGTTCCGCTAAGAAAAATTAACCAAACCCGTAAATCGGGAGCAGATAAAAATTAGCAGTGAATGAAGAAAACGTTTTTCTTTTACAGCGATCCAGAGACTGACGGAATTTATTACTAGTTTCACATTTGTGCATTCATAGGCGGATAGTTAACGTTGAAATTTAACAATTTGTTGGTTCTTTCAAATAACTTAGATGTGTAGTGAAGTGTGTTTTATCAATGATAATTAAACGTTCAGGTCGGCTTGGCAATCTTTAACCATTTTCTGCTAATAGAGACAGTCTTGTGTTCCATAGCTAACGCCGGGAAAGAATTCAGTAAATATTAAAAAAAACCACTGCATTTAGAAAATGTGTGCCAAGCCCAAATTATGTAAAAGATTTAATTCTCAACCAAATATTCTTATTCAGTTAATACGAATTTATCAGCATGAGAGGGTTGACTAAGTTCACGTAATTTTAAACGTACTTAATTCTGTCTAAATGAATTTATATTACCACACGTAAATAAGGGGTTTTACAACAAAGTTCGTACGTACTGACTGAAAGAAAGAGCAAATAAGAAATAACAAAAAACAAATTTAAGAAAGGGTAACATTTGAAAACAAAATCATTTCATTATATTTTTTTTAAATTTCATTAAACAAGTAATATGAAATCAAATTAGGGCTGTTATAATAGAATGGTATGACTAAGTGAAAAATGGCAGTCAAAACATTTAATAAATTCAGGTGATCGTTTCTCATATGGCAGTTACTTTTTTTAATTAATGTAATGTACTAATTTATGTTTGTTACCAATTAATAGCAAGGTCGTTAGATTAAGATGTGGTAAACAGGCCAGAATGGGATATGTGGACACTGGATATCTTTCGATCTGAACAGCGCTGCAGCTTGTATACAAATGGTCGGACTCTACTCCGTTCGTCATAAGAATAAATCTGATGTAAACAAACACAAACGCGATGATTGGTCAGAAGCTGTAGCATACGTACACTGGTTGTGTTACGATCCTGGAAGTAGGCCCTACTCCTGTAAAAGATGTATTACTACTAAGTTACGTTAAATGAGACTTTAAGATACCCAAATGTATTAACAGTCATCGACGTATTTCTTAACCACGCTTTAGCTGTGTAACTTTTATTTCAAAAATCGTGTACGGTCACAGTCTCTGCGCTGCTGAGCTCCGATTTTTGGGCTGTTAATAGATCGTATGAAAATATCTGAGGTTGTTTGTTGTTCCGTAGTGAAACACGCATGTGGAACACGGTTAAAAAGTGCTGAAAAATAGGTTGTTCTTAATGTTTTTCATAAATTTATAGAGATAATCTTCTTCGAAGTTTTCCAGAGGAGTGTACTTTGTACAATTAACAGATCGGTAGAGCTGTAACTTCGTAGCTTCGTACAGTTCGATGGTCAAGATTCGTCTTAGTTGATTTTTTTATCGTTCTATTTGAAATACCTACATCTCGTAATTATAAAATTCATCATCACTTTTTTATGAACAATGCATCTCTTCTTGTTTCTAATGATATATTGCACGCAAGGCTTCTGTTTTCATTTCAAATATAAATTCTTAATTCTCGGTGGTTTATGGAACTCTGTTAATAAATGTATGTTAAATTAGGAAAACATAACAATTTAATTTAAGACAAAAATGAAAAACCAGATACCCTTTATTTGAACTGTGTTCATTGTTTTAATCCACAGACGTACATAAGTGTCGTAGAAATATGAAAAACAATTCTTTTCACAGTATCGAGCACACCCTACAAATGCTGCATTTTTACATTTGTCACTGTACCATAACAATATGAACCAACAGAACTGAGGTTAAGTTAAGGGATTTGGACCAAGGAATAACATGACTGCTAAGTTTACAGACGTAATGGAACTAACGCATGCCGTTTTTTCACGGTGGCGGGATGTAGAACGGCACGTCAGAAATGAATAATTAAGGTCGGGACACACATGTCAGGACCGTGTCCGTGCCGAGACACGTCCGAGTATCGGCCGTCACCCGGACTACGAAATACAACATTGAAACAAATGCAGCGGGCCCCACTTGACCGGGCCGTGCACGGGGAACGTCAACGGGCCGGGGCTGGGCCGGGTGGGATTCGCCGTGTTTAAATTTTCACGTGACGGACACGGCCTGACGGTGGGGTTGTCTTGTGAGCTGTGCAACTGCGCAAAACTGTTCTGTGTACAAAACATGGATGTGGAACGACTAATAGAGGAAGTTCGTAAGTTTCCTGTTCTTTACGATCAGGGAAGTGAAAACTACAGGAATATCGAGTACAAAGACAGAGTTTGGAAGACAATTGCAACAGATCCACAAGCCAAAGGTAAGATAAAAACTATACAAGTTTTAATACCCGAAAGAATTTATTTACTTTTTATTTTACAAACAGATGTTTGGTTTATGTCATCGTTATATCGCCAAGGCGACATGTTCTTGCCATTCCACAGTCCCTTGTGGAGAGTTCAGGAATTTTATGAGTTGTTCTCGTACAGCAAATGCAGCATCTGTTGATCTCCCACGAATTCGAGGTAGGTTTCGAAGATTTGATGAACTTCCGGATCCCTCAGCAGTTTCCGTTTGATCCATCCTCTGTTCGGGCACCCTAAACCTTCCATTTTTCGAATAAAGTTGTACAGTACACACGCAGCCGTCACAATCATTGTAAGGTTATTAGAATCTCCCTGAAGGATTCTTCTAAATATTCGAAATTTCTGTTGCAATATACCGAATGCATTTTCGGATATTGTTCTTGCCCGACTCAAACGATAATTAAATATAGCCTTGTCATTTGTTAAGTTCCTGCCAGGATATGGTCGCATCAAGTATGTTTTGAGAGGGAAAGCTTCACCGCCTACAATTACCATTGGAAGTTCAACATCAGTTCCGGGTAAAGTTTTACTCTTTGGGACGCTAAGCGTATTGTTTTCCAATGACTTTCCAAGATTTGAATTTACTAGAATGCCTCCGTCAGAGTTTTTTCCGTACGCTCCCACGTCTATTGCAATAAAATTATAACATGGGTCAACCAGAGCAAGAAGCACAATGGAATATGTTTTTTTGTAATTCCAATAGAGACTTCCTGAGTTGTTTGGAGCCTGTATTGTTACGTGCTTTCCATCTAAAGATCCAGTGCAGTTTGGAAACTGCCATTTTGTCCAAAACTCCTCAGCTATAGCATTCCATTTTTCTTCATTCGGCACAGGCATCACCTCTTCCAACAATAAATCGATAACTGTTCTAGAGGTGTCGTGGACGATAGCTGCAACTGTGGATTTTCCCAACCTGTAGCTGAAGGAAATAGTTTTAAAGGAATCTCCTGTAGCAAGGAACCTGAAAAAAATTGAATGTATAAGATGAGAAATACTGTATAATCTATAAAATATTTGCAGCATTTTAAACATTGTAATATAAATACGCGATTTAAAAAATTTTTGCTACAGGTGGAATAGAGGAATGCAAAAAAAAATGGGCATCTGTTCGTGACCAACTAAGGAAGACCTTGCAGAAAAGGAAAACTGTTTCAGGACAAGCTGCTGTTCATCAACATAAATACAAGTATGAAGATCTCTTAACGTTCCTGCTACCTTACATGGTAGAACGAGAAACAGTTTCCAATGTTCCTTACACGCAAGACAATAATGAGCATAAACAAGAATCAAATACAGATTCCCAAGAGGAGCAGTCGATTGTTGAAAACGAAAAAGTGTCTACACAAGAAGACATTGCAGATGAAGAATGGGTCATTAAAACCCAGGACAGTGAAACAGAGAATTTGATAGAGCGCACTCGGCATTCCCAGACGCCCTCAGCTCATTCGTCCGTCACTTCAAAGAAGAACACGTTTATGAAACCACCACTGAAACGAAAATTTCAGCGTGAGGTTAAACCACAAGAATCTGCATCAAGCCAGCTCATGGCTTACATTTTGGCAGAAAAAAAAGCTGAAAAACAGAGAGATATACAAAACCCAGTTGATGCTTTTTTGGCTGGTATAGCACCAGCCCTAAAATCATTGCATCCACTACTGTTTCATCAAGCTAAAAGTAGGATTTTTTCAATTGTACAAGACTTTGAACTGAAGCAACTCATGAATGACGTATCAGTCCATCAATTCACTCCATCATCCTCCAATTCCTCAGCAAAATCTGTTTCAACACCATATCCTTCACCTGTGGGAAACGAGTCAACAGAACCTACACAGCAGCTTTTGGACCTGCAAAGGGATTCGCACAATTCGTATATAAATAACCAAAGCCATCATCCTCCAAGTTCCCCTGCATCCTCATCAGCTTCAGAAACTAATTCACTGAATAGTCCTCATTTGTTTTTATTAGGGTAGTAGAAATTTAACTGTACTATTTACTAACTTATGTATTTATCTTTCAATTACTAAAGTAATAAAATAAAAATGCTGTCCTTAAAACTTCTTATTTATTTGTGTTCTGTGTACTTTTCTTTAACCTACCGTAAAAAAACAGCCAGTCGTTCGTTGGGTGAAACTGATACTCTCCAGAACGTGTCATTTTTTCTCAGCCTTGGTTCTAGTTTCTTTAAAAGTTCACAGAAGGTGTACTGCGTCATCCTAAAATATTCATAAAACTTAGTCTCATCATCTACGAGGTGAGAAAATAGTGTTCGAAACTCTCCCTGTACTGGTCTTGTTTTCCAGGCACTGTGGATCCATAATTTTCTTCTTCTTGTTTGCCTTCGTTCGTTTTCCTCTTCGTCTAAAGCAAGTGCTATAAGTCCTAATTCACTATTACGAAAATTAGTGAACATGTTTTACAGCTTTCACAAACAGAAACACAGCTCACCGCGTCCGAGTCACTACAAGGAACAAAAGAGACACGGACGTGCCCCGGTCATGTGTGGCTCCTGCAGGAACGGACTGGAGTACGGCCGTCACTCGTCCGACGCTCGGCCCTGACACGGCCCGGACGTGTGTGTCCCGACCTTAAGAGGAAAATACCTGAGCCTGGCCGGCTTCGTGGATTCTGTTGTTGATCGACTCGTAATCAACGTAGCAGATGACAGGTCCATAACTGAAACATACTTCTCCAATACAGATGACGAAGGAGCTAATATATTACTTGACGATTGACTGTAATTAATACCTTCACTGGCTTCAGTATTCAACAGTAGGACGAAATACCTGTGGTACGCTTTTACATCACACATAACTCGCTCAGAAAAATTTACCCTGCTTTTATGTTAGGAATTTTCATCACTCTTGTTTGTAACTATAATACTGTGTAAGGTGAGAACGAGAACATTTTACGCTTTCAGTCTGGTCACCTAAGAGGTTTTGCCAAATAGTATTTCATTCTCTTTAAAAATTAAATGACATTCGCAGCTATATTGTTTCTTCGCTCTTCTCTTTTTACTTCTGAACTGCAACTCTTCGCACCATTGCAAGTGTGGACCACTGGCTGGCCAGTGCTGCCAAAGTTAAATGCGGCGGTAAAGCTGCTGCTTCGCGTTATCGCTCGGTGCAGCATAAAACGTATACTTGTGATCGTACTTGACTGTACTGGTTCCAGCTTGGCTTCCGCTCCACGGAAAGCGAAATCCAATGAGATTCAAGCAAATGCGGAAGAATACAAGTCGTAATGTGTACAACAGGATTATTCTTATGATGAACAGAGTACAGTTGTAATAAATATCACCATTGTTGGCAGTGAAATCGACACAGGCTCTTCCGTTACATTTCAGTAAAATTGTTTTTACCTTGAGCCGTCTGACGTAAGACAAATCATTTATATTATTGTTGTTACTTCAGCTGTATGAATAGTAATCATTTGTACAACATCTATATTTAAAAATGTCTTTTTCCTTACAAATGTAGTTCCTCGTTTTGTTTATGGATCACTGATATCAATGAAGCATCCGATGTGGAAAGGAGGCCACACTGTTAGACGGAAAATGTGTCCAAGGTGTTCACCCCAGCAAGAGTTCGTTACTTCTGTATATCACACAAAATCACAGACTGACTATTACATACTTTTATGTATGCAAAGCTACGATCGGCCATTTTATCCCTTTGTAACAATTTTGCATTATGTAAAACCGACTCTATTAAGTTGGTATAATACGAAGGGCAGATTCAAGACGTGTGTCGCAGTCGCTTGGTATTCTCTTGGAAATATACACGGATATCTAAACACGAAACATGGTAGTGTGTTGCGATGGCACTAGTCACAGTACCATCTTAGGTATGGAAAATGGGTCACTTTGTAAGCCTTGAGAAAAATGAATGTAGTTTGTAACTGCCGTGTTAAATTGTTGAAAACTTAGTCAGCCAGTGTCGTAATTTTGGAATGTTAGTACGAATGTGACGTAATAAATATTTCGCGCGAAGTCCAGTAGTGACAGAGGCAAAGGTCTAGTGTGGAAACTAAGTCACTGAATATTAAAAGTAATGATGTTAAGGAATACACCCGACTGACTATGCAAAATAAGAGGGGACGTACATTCGCGAGTGAGTGGTTCAAAATAAGAATTAGTACTGTAAGGGAAATGTGTCGTAAGTATAGTTACGTCGGTACACTCCGTTGTATGCAAACGTACGATCGGGAGAGACGCACGTACATTTTAAGTACTATCATTCCTCGTAGCCAGGGTAAAAAGAATTGTGGCAAAATGCATTTATTCATCTGAGAAAGAAAATAATCGGACTTTGTAAATAAATGAAATGGAAGATTGCAGATTCTGGATGTCACGGCAAATGTGATCTAGATACTGAAACTGACATTGGCCGCCACGACGGGAAAGAGATGAACACAATCACGTACCTCTCTTGTCAAACAGCGCCGTCATGAAGATCGTCGCCTCCATCTAAATTCTCCGCACATAATTGAAATAATAATAATCTTCCAGAGTTACAGGGGCCGGGATCCATGGTATCGTGAATGAGAGAATTGTATTGTTTCAGAAGTTGTTTTCATTATTTAGCACAATTTTACTTGAAATTACAGAGCACTCCGTTTATGCGTCTTATCACCAGGTTATGAGAACAACGAAAGGTAACTATTACTAAAACTAATTAATGAAGAGCGTAAATCTCCTTTTGTCCGTCAGCGTTAAATACATTCCAAATGAATCTTTGGAATGAAAGTCGAATAATTAGATATACATCTATCAACAAGGAAAAGTTATTAAGATTCTTTACGTTACCCCCTTGGGCGAATTGTCCGAAGAAACATCAAATTCCGGGCAATGAGCGCAATGAGCCCAACCACTTTACATACTGTTAGTTCTTTCACTCATTGACACACGTACTTGAATTGAGTGCATGTCTTTTAAGGGATTTCTCATCACCAATTTTCTTATAGTTCTGTTGCCGGCCCTGGCACATACCTAAACACTTGCTCTAACATTCGTTTCTTTAGTATACTGTACATTTATGGTTTCTTAGCAATGAAAACATATACAGCAGGGTACAGAAAACATACATTAACTTAAATGCTATACACAAAAATAACTGCATAGTCCTTTACATCAAAATATTAATATTACAGTACACTTTATACAGGTCCTTAGTTCAGTTCTTTATGATTGGTTTATAGCGTCATTATTCCTGTGTACAAATAGCATTTTCAATACCACATTGACAACATTACATTTCACAATTCTTTTCTATGATCTACAATTACATTTTTCCTGAAATAAAATTCACAAGAGCGTCGTATATTTTGGTGTACCGATTCACGCTGTGGGGTTAGCAAGGGTATCTGGAGTGGTAAGTGTGGTAAATTCTTTCTTATAGTTGCTTAAACTCTCCACTGCCTGCCTCTATTAATCAGAATCTATTTGATAACTTCCCAGTATATCTTCTTTGTGCATTTTACAGTTGTCTCATCATGGGCAAGATAAACATTCGACAAATAAAATTCAGAGAGAACAGTACTTAGTCTAACTTAACACTAACATATACATAATCATAGGTGCTGTTCTGTCTAAAGTTCAGTGAACAACGGTGTCTTTTTTATTTAGCAACGTGGGACGTAGATCATGAGCTGTAGTGGTAACACTTTAGTGAGTCAGGAAATTGTGTCTCTACATCTCTTTCCACTATCGTGAGTGTCCATTTGAAGGTGTATCTTGGTTTCTATTCAAATTGCGAACCTGCGACCGTAGCAGCAGCGCGGTTCCGGACTGAAGCGCCTAGAACCGCTCAGCCACATCGGCCGGCTAAGTAATACGAATCACATTAGTAATAATGAAGTTTGGTCGCTGTGCGCTAGGCTGCTTCTGAGTGTGTCAGTGTACTGCAAGTGTCTCATGTTGTATTTGCCTCTTCGCTGCACTCATATGTGCGTGTATTAATAATCACCGTGACCTCTGTCACCTGTCAGCTCTCATCACACATAAAACATCTCCACCTATGTAGAGTAAAATATTACAAATGTAAGAAAATTCAAAGCATGTAGAATTTTTTTATTAATAGTAATCATATCATGCTTTCATGACGTAAAACTCGTGTTTCCACTGGCGTTACCAAGCGGCATGTTGTGTGCAACCAATGCTCGTCATAAAGTTTACAACGTCGCCTGAAATAGTTCTGATGTCTGTATAGCTTTACTGCTTTTATCGCCAGATGAAGTCTTGTAGAATTTCGACGGGCACCTCCCGTGAATAATTGCGTATGACATAGTGTTAGCAAGTATTTATTCCCAGATTTGAGTTTGTAACATACATTGTACTTATTTGTAGACGATGTTTCATTTACCTTATTTCATGTTTACAAATCGTCTCTCATTAGCGTAGTTATCCTCTCACATATAAAGTTAAATGTACCCGCGCCATTTCATACTAATTCTTGAAGCACATAACTTATGCTACGTTGCAGAGTAAATAGTAGATGATGCGAGAGACTTTCTTCAGCAGCTAGAAATCAGTTCATCCTCCTAAAACATGCTATAATTTAGTTCTAATCAAAGTTGCGACGAAATTACGTAGTAGTGTGAATACGTTGTTAAAGTTTCTATGCACCATGAAGTGCACTTGAGTAACCATATACTAATAACGTGCCGAATGGAATCTGAATTTTTTACGTGAAACTTACCCAGATCCTTATTATCCTGATACACAAGTGGTTGAAAAGAATACTTACCACTACTTTAATTTAATACCAGCTCTGTGCTAATTGCGCGGAACCGCGCTGGTGCTACGGTCGCAGGTTCGAATCCTGCCTAGGGCATGGATGTGTGTGATGTCCTTAGGTTAGTTAGGTTTAAGCAGTTCTGAGTTCTAGCGGACTGATGACCTCAGATGTTAAGTCCCATAGTGCTCAGAGCCATTTTTGTTAATTCCCATAGTGCTCAGAGCCATTTATGTACTAATTATTCGCGCCAGGTACATGTATTCATGAACTTAAAACTAAAACCACCGTGATAAAAAAATCATTCAATCTAAACCTTACAAGTAGTATTCTGTGCTTATTTCTCTATTCAATAATTCCTGTATGTGTGCCGTAGTTTAATTACGTATTGCGCCCAGATCCACTAACAGTGAAAACGAAATTGGCATTACTCTGACAGTTAACTTTTCTGCCTAGTATAAACATAACGTACCTTGGCCAAATTTTCTTTCCCTTATCATAGAGTACATAGTGTATTTCCGTCCATAAACATGTGTAACGTGTAATTCTACACATGGTAAAACTTCTTAAAGTCTCGGTGTGCATAAAGTCCTTTGACTTAGCCAATGTGAGTATACGCAGTTAGGTAACATCCGTCGTGTGGAAAATGTACAATGTTGTAACAGCTAGTACATTTAATTTTCCCCTTAGGGTTTCTCTTAGCTAATGAAGATGATTTAACATGAGTTCTAAGCAAGATCTTCTTCCAGTAACATCAGTTCTAAGCAAGATCTTCTTCCAGTAACCAATCTAGTTATAGCGTGTAATTTCCTGTCAAAATATAGCTTCTAAGGTTGGCATTCTCTGTAATAGAAACTACCACTTGTCTCAACTTATCATCCAAACCTACGTCTTCTCTTGGAACAGATGGGATGGGGTTTACCCACCTGTTGTCTTCTTTCTTGTTATGAATAAGATCCGACAGTGTAACTGTTGTGTCGTAAATTGGTAGATTATTTACCACCGGTTCAAAGACATATAAGTACTCGATTCACTTTGACTGCTTACCGGCTACGTACGTTCTCATGAATCTATTTAGCTCACGGAGCATTCTTTCAGTGAGATTAGATTGTGGACTGTACTTTTATATTAAAATTTGCTGGATATGCTGCTCCCTTAAAAATTGTTTCCAAGCCTGGCATGTAAAATTAGTTGAATTGTCAGATAAAATCAGTTGAGGTTTCCCAACAGAGGAAAAGTAGTCATTTAGCGTATATTTGAAAGTAGGCTTAGCTGCCGTAGATTTTGTGGCATGCAGTTTCAAATATTTGGAAAATACATCATATACGCCTATTACATACACATCTAGCAGAGAGCAGGGGTCCTGTAGCATCAATACAAATTAGTTCAGTTTTGGTTGGAAGTCTTAGCCTTCCGGCAAACAATACCAATTTTGAAAACGTGCTGCGTGTGTCTCAACATATTAGGAAAGTAGCAGTAAACGTTTAACTTCTTACAGCACTTATGGGCATTGTAGTGTCCCCTAGTGAAATGAGTGTACCAGATTAAATCCTTTTCACACGCTTTGGGAATACAAACACACCACAAATGGCTGTTTGCGTTTCTCATATAAAATAACACATCGTGATACAGTAGGTAGTGTTGCTGCGCAGGGATCTATGGACCGTTGCTTAACTGAATACCGCGAATACTCCCCTTGCAGTTTAGCCATGTTATTACAAACAAACAAAAATTCTTTTTAAACTTAGTGTCCTTTATAGGAATAATCCTAAACTCAGTGTCCTGTTCTATCAATTACTCGTATTCAGGTAAACCTTGAGGGAAACGTGATAAGGCATTAGTAATTATGTTGCCTTGCGAGAACATGTCCACCTTGCAAGCCGATTTTGTTACAACCCAAAAGTGAGACGAAATTACTTCTCATAACAAGAGGGCTTTATAAGAAAGAGGAAGAATGGTGACAGTAATTATTCTGGCTATTCTGGCAACCGGAATCGAAAATTGAATGGGCAGGATCGTAGAAATCAGTGGGAAAACGCTTGTAACCAGTGTCAACCACAGCACAGTAGCAATAACAACTTAGCCAATACCAAAAATACACAATGGAAGTATGCTCAAACGAACCTACCGTTTCGATTTCGAACACAAAATAATGACCCCTGTGAGCTCAGGACTAAATGATGACCGGAATGCGTAACGTATAAGTAACGGACCGGCCGCAAACATTATCGAATTGACGAAAGAGACATCAACCGACAATAATAGGGTGTTAAACTAAACGTGGACACATTATGCCCTCCAATATTGGCCATGGATAGTCGTGGGGGAGAGTCATGCAATCAGCATAACAATTTACTGAGTTACCAAGGTGAAGGTGATATATGTGACGTGTGGGCAAACGATGAAATACCCCGTTTGTACGAGGAGGATGGCATAGTTCAAACAAGTATACAGGCGCTAATAGGAAAAATACTGCCCAGTATTTGAGTAGCCACCGGCGCCCAGATTAGTGAGATACCGAAAGCCCTTTTCAAAGGTACTGGCAGTCACAAGGCCCTACCATCCTACACAATACAGTATTGTAGGATACTAGGTACCATACATGGCAAATCCAAGCTGGTTAAAGTGCAAACTGTGCTCGATGTACAGATTGAGAAGATCGCATTTCAGTCGATTTTCCTGGTGGTCGAAGTGTTGATAGAACAATGTATTTTTGGACTGGATTTCCTCAGGGAAAAGTGTGCTAAAATTGATTTAGAATGTAGGGAATGTCACCTGTTTATCAATGATAAAAACCGTGTAATAGATTTAATAATGGTTACAGGTAGGATTGGTGAGCCTTGTAAAAATATACACATTGAAATTTTTAAGGTCAACACATTGCATTGCCATGAATAGACTGAACAGTGGTGCCATTAAGTGGAGCGTGATGAAATCCTAAATAAGTTAGAAGAGTGCACAGAGATTTCTCTGCAACAAGAAGTAGAACTTGGAAGTATATTATTTGGATATGAAGGTATGTTCGATAAGACACGGAGTTATTAGAGCGTATAAGTACCCCATGGATATTCGTCCCCACGTCAAGTATAGCAAGAACACATACTCCTTACCATGGCCCCAAAGAGAGACGGTAGCTCAGGAGATAAAAAGAATGTTGTCTTGGAATATTATTGAGACCTCGTTATCACCATACTGCGGCCTGCTACTCGCTGTAAAAAAGGCAGATAACAGAGTGAAACTCGTTGTCGACGCCTGGGAAATTAACAAAATTATTGTCCAAGTAACCACCCGGCCTGAAAATTTCGAAGAACAGTCACAACGGTTTCATGGTGTGCAGTGCTGATCTCCGGACTTCTTACTGGCAGATCGAACTGTCACCTGAAAGGAGAAAGTATTCAGCTTTTATATTTGCAGGCAAATCCTACTAGTACTGCCTTTTACCCTTTGGGTTGAACGTTAGTCCTGGAGTCTTTATAACTGCACTTGACCCGGTTTTAGGGCCTGATCTCCTAGACAAGCTCACTGTGTTCATCTACCTGGGATGAGCATTTAGAACTACTTGAGAGAATGCTACAGAAATTTTCGGCAGGTGGGGTAACAGTGAACCTTAAGAAATCAAAAGTTTGTTAGGAAAAAGATTAAATTTTTAGCTCACATAATTTCAGGTGCTAGAATAAAGCCTGACCCTGAAAATATGCTAGCGATTAAGAATTTTTCTGTGCTTTGCACAAAACGGCAGCTAAAAGCGTTCATGGGTTTGTGTTCTTACTTCGGCCTTTTTGTACCTAATCAACTGCTAAATAGTACCGCCTCGTTAGGACTGTAAAAGAAGGGCACGCAGTGGATATGGACACAACAGTGCCAAACCAACTTTGAAGACATAAAATATGCTCTGGTTGACTCTAACATTCTTAGCTACCCACACAGGTGTCAAGACTTTTGTATTGGTACCGTTGCGTCAGTTTCAGGTTAAGGCACCTGCCTCTTTCAGATGACCGAAGGTGGGGACATGTAAGATTTGAAACTGATGAGTTTCGCTAGACGGACATTTACTGAATGTGAACGCAGGTAATCATCTTGTGATCTTGCGGTTTTTCTTATTATGTCCGTGTTTTCTTCGAATTAGGAACAGAAATTCTGCCTTATGCAAGACACCTTTTTCTGTTTTCTTTCACCCAGACATGTTTCAGCACATTTCGTGCTATCTTCAGTCGGTTTTTTTATTTTATATCTGTAAAACTGTTGTTACATATTAACATTTAGAGAAACATTTGGTACATAATATTTACAATTCTGAATGACTAATTGTTATAAAAGATTATCTCCTGAGTTACCGCCTCTCTTTGCGACCATGGTAAGGAATATGTGTTCTTGCTAAACGTGTCGTGGGGACAAATATCCATGTGTTACTTACACGTTCTAATAACTCCAGGTCTTAAAAAACTGCAGTACTTCGAACACACATTCATATCCAAACAATATACTTCCAAGTTCTACTTTTTGTTGTGGAGAAATCTCTGTTCACTCTTCTAGATTTAGGATTTCATCACGCTCCACTTGTTGGCACCATTGTTCTGTCGGTTCATGGCAATGAAACACGTTGATCTTCAAAATTTGAATGTGTATGATTTTACGAGGCTTACCAATCCTACCTTTAACCATTATTAAATCTATTACACGGTTTTGATCATTGATAAACAGGTGACATTCCTTACATTCTAAATCAATTTTAGCACACTTTTCCCTGAGGAAATTCAGTACAAAAATACATTGTTCTGTCAACACTTCGACCACCAGGAAAACCGACTGGAATGCGATCTTTTCAATCTGTACTTCGAGCATAGTGTAATATCCTACAATTTTGTATTGGGTAGGTTGGTAGGGCCTTGTGACTGCCAGTCTCTTTGAAAAGGGCTTTCGGTATCACACTAATCTTGGCAGTATTTTTTCTACTAGCGCCTGTATACTTGTTTGAACTATGCCACCCTCCTCGTACGAACGGGGTATTTCATCGTTTCTCCACACATCACGTATGTCACCTTCATCTTGGTATCTCAATAAATTGTTATGCTGATTTCATGGATGGCCTCCTCGACTATCCATGGCCACTATGGGAGGGCATAATGTGGTCTCGTTTAGCTTAACGTCCTGTTATTGTCGGTTGGCGTCTCATTTGTCACTTCGATAATGTTTACAGCCGGTGCGTTACTTATACTTTGCGCATTTCGGTCGTTATTTAGTACTGAGCTCATAGGCGTCATATTATTTTGGGATGTTGGGTCAGAAATCGAAACGGTTGGTTAGTTTGAGGATACTGCCAATGTGTATTTCAGATATCGGCTAAGTTGTTATTGCTATTGTGCTGTTGTTGACACTGGTTATAAGCGTTTCCCCACTGAATTCTACCATTCTGCTATTTCAGTGTGGATTCCCGTTGCCATAATAGCCAGAATAGTTCCTGTCACCATTCTTCCTCTTTCTTTTAAAGCCTTGGTTGTTATTAGGATGGTAATTGGAATTACCTCCAAAATTCGGGTTTTGTTTTTGCGCTGCAAAGGCTGGATCGACAAAAGCCGCTCGTGGCTCAGCCGCGAGCTCGACATTGTTGAAGCCGCATTGCGCTTGGGGCGGCGGTGACTCATTTCCGCCACCTTTACGATAACTATTTTTGCTCTTACCGCTGTGCCTGGCGTCTTCATAAACCAAATCAATGGAAGCTGAGATCTATAAGAAGCACACCAAGTTGCTCTCAGGTACCTGTACAAGTTTTTCTCTATTGTTAAAGGGTAACTTGGCTTTTAAAATCCGTATAACATCAGTATGTGAAACTGGTACATTCCAGAAACGTGTTTTGTTTAGATACTTTTCGAAGTATTTTCGTAGAGATTTTAGCTGTGGATTGTATTGTTCAGGAAGGAAAAACTATTTCCGCAGTCGTTCCTGACCAGTACTTAGAAGGAAAATCATTTTCGAATTGCTCTAATGTTTGGCTAGTTTCAAACATTTCTGTCGCCCACAGCGCACCGTCAGCATGAATGTATCCGGTAACATACTGAATCCATTGCTGTTCGAACCATGCCTTAGGCAACACATTCCTGAATGACTTGATAAAAATAACAGAATGTACTGACTTGCGTTCAGGAACAAACAACTGAAACTGTCGATGATTTATAAGACCCTCTTCGAGCAATGCAGTCGGCCATGGGTTGGTTCTACTGTTGCCTGTTTCCTATTGACACTCTGGTTTCGCTGATTGCCATAGACGTCGTAGTTAGGCGAAATCATATTAACATTGGTACTGAGATAGTCACTATGAGCACTGTCGTCACTACCCACATGCATGTTTTCAGGTTCTTCCCCTTTTTCTGCGTCTCTACGTTGAGTTGCCATCAAACTGCCTGTTAATTTGCTCTACGTCCGTCTGTAATTTTGTAACAAGTGTGTTCTGTTTAGTGGAAACTTGTTTCATTGTGCTATTTATACCGTTCTGTAATTCTGTTTCTAAAGTGCGGTTCATATGAATATCTTTTTCCTACAAAAATTCGTGAAACTGCCGTTCCTGTTTTTTGGTTGCCACTTCACCTTTGAGTGACAGCTTACTGCATTTTTGTGAAAAGTGTCGTTTTTGTAAGTGCATAGCATTAAGGCCTTCAGTTAGTTTTCTTATATGATCCGGCACATCTTTTGTTTTTAATTTGTCAGTGCCCTGATTCAATAATTTAAATTTTCCCGTATTACTTCAATCACCAGATGTGCCACTTCGGTTTTTAACTGGGTTATCTTTGTTGTCAGTTTGTCTTGCATTTCTGTTATATATTTTACATCAGTTTCTAAACTGCTCATCTCTGTATTGACGCTAGTTTCTAAACAGATAACTTTGAACAATTTTAATAAGTTTGGCTCTGCTGGAACCTACTTAAGTGGTTAGTCTGGTACGGATTCTAGCATAGTCGTATTTTCGTCTGCCGTTTGCGACAGAGTACCACTAATCGCTACGACCGTGATATCTCCGTCTACCTCAGGATTTATTGGGGGCTGAGAAACATATTCGTCGTCCGATGAACTATCTACGGTTGAGACCTAAAGTTTCACCATCGTTATCTGTGCTCGTTCGTCAATGTATAACCAAGCTTCACTATTGCAGGAATTCATATCACACGTAAACAAATCAGATATCGTAGTTGCATTCGTTGAAATTAATGCAGTAAGATATCTCTCTGCTCATACAATAGACTGACGATCCAGCCCCCCGCGCGCCAAAACAAAAATTTTCCGCCATCTTGCGATACATTCACGTGTAATCTATTTACAAAAATCTACAAAAAATCTGAAAAATAATTTTTGAAAAACAAGCCTGCTACGTATTGGTTGTTGCAAAAATGCTGTTCTACCCCACATTTAGGATCAACTAAACCGTATTAACGCTGTTGTTCTTACATTGCGTATTTTCTTTTGTCAATGGGTTTTCTTGATACCAGGTGTAATGTTACAAAACTTCTTCTTTTCCGAATTTTTAAGATAAATATTTATCAATTTTATGGACTGATTTTGGTAATAAATTTCTTTTGTTGTATGCATTTGGCATTGGTTATAGTAACAATAATGGATGGAAAAAACTACTTAAATTATTTCAACTTAAAATCTGTACAAATTTTTCTGAAACAAGGGTCCTGTCACTGTTGCCATTGTAACTGCCCTGTTAAAAGTTTAAAAACTTAGTCAGCCATTGTCGTAATTTTGAAATGAGAGTTGGTATGAATGTCACGTAATATGTATTTCGCCAGAAGCGCCGTTGTGACGGAGGCAAACGTCATTTGTAGAAATAAGCCACTGAATATTAATAGTAACGTTATTAAGGAATACAGCCAACTGACTATACAAAAGAAGAGTGCACGTATATTCGTGAGTGAGTGGTTCAAAATAAGAATTAATACTGTACGAGAAATGGGTCATAAGTATAGTTAGGTATTACACAATCAGTTGTTTGAGAATGTACGATCATATGTTCTAAGTACTATTATTCCCCTTGGCTTAGGGAAAAAGCATTGTGGTTAAAATGTACTTATTCATCTGAGAAATAAAATAATCGGACTTCATAATTAAGTGAAATGAAAGATAGCAGGTTCTGAATGTCGTGCCAAATATGACCTAGATACTGAAATTGACATTGGTGGCCATGGAGGGAAAGAGATGAACACATTCAAGTACCTCTGTCGTCGATCAGCGCCATCGTGAAGATCGTCACCTCCATCTAAATTCTCCATACAGAATTAAAATAATAATAATCGTCCAGAGTCACAGGAGCTAGGATTAATAGTATCGTAAACGAGAAAATCGTATTCTTTCAAAAGTTGCTTTCATTATTTAGCACATTTCACCTGAATTTACAGAGCACTTCGTTTGTACGTCTTATCACCACGACATGAGAAAAACGAAAGGTAATTACTACCAAAACTAATTAACGAAGAGTGTAAATTCTCTTTTATGTGTCAGCCTAGAATACTTTTCAAATGAATCTTTGGTATGACAGTCGAGTAGTTAACTTACCATTAAGAAAAAATTATTAAGTTTTTTGACAAGTTCCAATATAATATTTTCACTTAAAATACAACGGAGGAAAAATCACAACACCAATGTGTCCAAATTTCGCGCATTTTTTTTTTTTTGAGTCATACGTTCTTCTGACTGCTTTGACGCGGCTCACCACGAATTCCTCTCCTGCGTTCTCAATTGTTTTCAATCTCTCTCTTCCTCTACAGTTTTTACACTACAGAGGTCCCTCTAATACCATGCAAGATATTCCCTGATATTTTAACAGATGTCCTATCACCCTGTCGCTTATTCTGGTCAGTGTTTCCTCGTTGCTTCTGCAGAGAACCTCCTCATTCCTCACATTATCAGTTCACTTAATTTTCAACGTTCTTTTGTAGCGCCACATTTCAAAGACTTCTATTCTCTTATATTCCGGTTTCCCCATGGTCCACGTGTCATTAACATACAGTGCTGTGCTCAAAACGTACATTCTCGTGTTTGATTCTACTAAAATTCTGTCACCAGAAATGCTATTTTTGCCACTATGAAATGGAAATCTGGTTTGCTTTAAATGTGCGCTGTTACGGTCGTGAGCATTAATTACCTTTGAGACTGGACGTGTTGAGTTGATGATATTCAAGAATGTCATTAAGGCGACAAAGACGCTCATCAACTTGCCACTGTTGTAACGCAGCGTACTCCACAGAGTGGCGCCATGTTGTTGTGGCCTGCTAGATCACCAGATCCGTCTCCGATGGAGCACACACGCGACATCATCGCACGACAACGCCAGCGTCATCCACGATCAGCATGAACTGTTGTGTTGCCCGACCAAGTGCAACAGGCAAGGAACTCCGTCCAACAAACTAATACCCGACAACTATACAACACGATGCTAGCACGTTTATGTGCCTGCAGTCAACATTCTGGCGGTTTCGCCGGTTGCTTGTGTACCAGAATTTCAGATTTGCTATGGTTTATCTCGCGCTTACATTAACTTTTTATCTCGCAATTTTAATGACTTGAATGTGTTACCTAGAGGAATGCATTCTCGAAATTTCTTAATTATTTTTTGGGGTTTCGATCTTTTTCCGGCAGTTTATTTGGTGTGATACCTTATAAAACCTACATTCAAAATACATTGACGGTAAACTTCTTTCTGTACCCCCCCCCCCCCCCCCCGCCACCGTCCCTTTCCCCACAACTTTGTACTGCCCGAGGTATCACCCCACAAGCTCAATATTGCCTCTAAGCAAAAGAATTTGACGAAAACTGATTCACGGTAACAGTAAAGTCATAAGAATTATTAAAACTGTTTTTAAGAGCTAGATTTGTTTCAATTATATGATTATCTTTTCTAATCAAGTTCCCATACATATCAAAAATTGACAAATTTTAACGTTACACGAACTTTTTTTTTTTAAACAGGAGAGGTGGCAATTTTGCAGCTCGCACGGGGCGGCAGTTAGGCTTGTGCTGGCCATGGTGCACAACGTTCCCATTGTCAAATTGGTAGCACCCCCTCTACTGAGCGTGCAGCACTCCGTCAACCTGACAATCATCTCGCAACTCTTAAGTCACCAACTATGCGCACAGTGGTTCTGAGTGTTATTGCTGGTTGGTATGAATACAGAAAAAAATATTTTTCATTTCTCCTTATTGAAATGTGGTAACCGCCTTGGACGATGGCTGGCCGCCACAGTCAAACGTCTTGACCGTGGAATGCTGGGGTGTTTAGGATCTAACTGTAAGAGCTGCTGAACAAAGGACGCCTTCCGTGGACTTTCTTCGACCTCGTCGGCCAATCGGGTGGTGTGAGAGGAATCACGTGTTGTCTCAGACGTGTATGTGGGAGGTACTGTGCGGGGACGCATCGCCATCTTTGCCATCAGCGCTCGTCTAGTTAACGTGCTCCTTTGCTGTTCCCCAGTGACATGACCAAATTTCGCGAGCTGAACTTTGGTTCCCCTGACCGCCTCTCCCGTAATCCAGCAACTGATGTAGACCCACAATTTGCAGTAAACCTCTTCTGCGGTCAGTTTTTCTGATCAGGCATTTATTCATGATTTAGACCACCAAAAATACGGATTCCTGGGCTGGCCGGAGTGGCCGAGCGGTTCTAGGCGGTACGATCTGGAACCGCGCGTCCGCTACGCTACCAGGTTCCAATCCTGCCTCTGGCATGGATGTGTGTCATATCCTTAGGTTAGTTAGGTTTAAGTAGTTCTGCGTTCTAGGCGGCTCATGACCTCAGATGTTAAGTCCCATACTGCTTAGAGCCATTTAATTATTTGAACGGATTCCTGCTCTTTATTCGCTCGTGCGCACCGTGTACAGTTCTAATACATGCTCAGCCAGAAGATTATGACCACAGACATATTACGGATATAGCCCCGTCCTGGTGATAGCAGTGTCACCTGCCCAGAAACGACTGCTATTCAAATTCATGCACGGTACTTGTAGTATCAGTGACTGTACTGTCCCTGTGTAGATTGAGGAAGGCGTGTGATCTGTCCTACTTTGAACGAGGGCAGATTGAGATAGCCCAGAGGCTCGGCACGAGCATTTCTTGAAACTCCAAGACTTGTCGGATGTTAGTGGAGTGCTGCTGTGAGTATCTTCAGCACATGCTGAAACAAGGTGGAAACCCGTCCAGTCGTGGTCTGTTTGGGCAGCCACCCCTCATTGCAGATGTCGGACGACGTAGCCTGGCACACAGCTAAAACGTAACAGGAGTCGAACGGTGGCTGTACTAACATTAGACTTCATTGCTAGGAGAGTTCAAGAGTGAATAAACGCACAGTACACCGAGCACTCCTAACGATGACCCTCCGCTGGTGACGACCCATGAATGTGCCAGTATTAACTCCACGACATTGGCAATTACGACTGAGATGGGCACGTGACCATCGCACTGTACGATGGCGCGGTGGCAGAGCATTGAATGGTCTAATGAATCCCCATACCCTCTTCATCACGCCGATGAGAGGACGTGAATCCGTCGTCTACATCTACATCTACATCTACATGATTACTCTGCAATTCACATTTGGCAGAGGGTTCATCGAACCACAATCATACTATCCCTCTACCATCCCACTCCCAAACAGCGCGCGGGATAAACGAACACCTAAACCTTTCTGTTCGAGCTCTGATTTCTCTTATTTTATTTTGATGATCATTCCTACCTATGTAGGTTGGGCTCAACAAAATATTTTCGCATTCGGAATAGAAAGTTGGTGACTGAAATTTCGTAAATAGATATCGCCGCGACGAAAAACGTCTTTGCTTTAATGACTTCCATCCCAACTCGCCTATCATATCTGCCACACTCTCTCCCCTATTACGTGATAATACAAAACGAGCAGCCCTTTTTTGCACCCATTCGATGTCTTCCTTCAATCCCACCTGCTAAGGATCCCACACCGCAGCAATATTATAAAAGAGGACGAACGAGTGTAGTGTAAGCTGTCTCTTTAGTGGACTTGTTGCATCTTCTAAGTGTGTTGCCAATGAAACACAACCTTTGGCTCGCCTTCCCCACAATATTATCTATGTGGTCTTTCCGACTGAAGTTGTTCGTAATTTTAACACCCAGGTACTTAGTTGAATTGACAGCCTTGAGAATTGTACTGTTTATCGAGTAATCGAATTCCAAAGGGGTTTCTTTTGGAACTCATGTGGATCACCTCACACTTTTCGTTATTTAGCGTCAACTGTCACCTGCCACACCATACAGCAACCTTTTCTAAATCGCTTTGCAACTGATAATGGTCTTCGGATGACCTTACTAGACGGTAAATTACAGCATCATGTGTGAACAACCTAAGAGAACTGCTCAGATTGTCACCCAGGTCATTTATATAGATCAGGAACAGCAGAGGTCCCAGGACGCTTCCCTGAGAACACCTGATATCACTTCAATTTTACTCGATGATTTGCCGTCTATTACTACGAACTGCGACCTTCCTGACAGGAAATCACGAATCCAGTTGCACAACTGAGACGCTACCCCATAGGCCCCCGGCTTGATTAAAAGTCGCTTGTGGGGAACGGTGTCAAAAGCTTTCCGGAAATCTAGAAACACGGAATCAACTTGAGATTCCCTGTCGATAGCGGCCATTACTTCCTGCGAATAAAGAGCTAGCTGCGTTGCACAAGAACGATGTTTTCTGAAACCATGCCGATTACGTGTCAATAGACCGGTCCCTTCGAGGTGATTCATAATGTTTGAATACAATATATTCCCCAAAACCCTACTGCAAACCGACGTCAATGATATAGGTCTGTAGTTCGATGGATTCCTCCTACTACCCTTCTTAAACAATGGTGCGACCTGCGCAAGTTTCCAGTCTCTAGGTACAGATCTATCGGTGAGCGAGAGGTTGTATATGATTGCTAAGTAGGGAGCTATTGTATCAGCGTAATCTGAAAGGAACCTAATCGGCATCCAATCTGGACATGAAGACTTGCCCGTATCAAGCTATTTGAATTGCTTCGCAACCCCTAAGGTATCTACTTCTAAGAAACTTATGCTAGCAACTGTTCGTGTTTCAAATTCTGGAATATTCCATTCGTCTTCCCTGGTGAAGGAATTTCGGAAAACTGTGTTCAATAACTCCGCTTTAGCTGCACAGTCGTCGGTAACAGTACTGCGCAGCGAAGGTATTGACTGCGTCTTGCCTCTTGTGTACTTTACATACGACCAGAATTTCTTCGGATTTTCTACCAAATTTGGAGACAATGTTTCGTTGTGGAACCTATTACAGGCATCTCGCATTAAAGTCCGTGCCAAATTTCGTGCGTCTGTAAATTTTAGCCAATCTTCGGGATTTCGCGTTCTTCTGAACTTTGCATGCTTTTTCAGTAGCCTCTGCAACAGCGTTCGGACCTGTTTATTGTACCATGGGGGATTAGTTCCATCTCTTACCAATTTATGAGGTTTGAATCTCTCAATTGCTGTTGCTACTATATCTTTGAATTTGAGCCACATCTCGTCTACATTTGCATAGTCAGTTCGGAAGGAATGGAGATTGTCTCTTAGGAAGGCTTCTAGTGACACTTTATCCGCTTTTTTAAATAAAATTATTTTGCGTTTGTTTCTGGTGGATTTGGAAGAAACGGTATTGAGTATAGCTACAACGACCTTGTGATCACTAATCCCTGTATCAGTCATGATGCTCTCTATTAGCTCTGGATTGTTTGTGGCTAAGAGGTCAAGTGTGTTTTCGCAACCATTTATAATTTGCGTGGGTTCGTGGACTAACTGCTCGAAATAATTTTCGGAGAAAGCATTTAGGACAATCTCGGAGGATGTTTTCTGCCTACCACCGGTTTTGAACAAGTATTTTTGCCAACATATCGAGGGAAGGTTGAAGTCCCCACCAACTATAACCGAATGAGTGGGGTATTTATTTGTTACGAGACTCAAATTTTCTCTGAACTGTTCAGCAACTATATCATCAGAGTCTGGGGGTCGGTAGAAGGAGCCAATTATTAACTTAGTTCGGCTGTTAAGTATAACCTCCACCATACCAATTCGCACGGAGTATCTACTTCGACTTCACTACAAGTTAATCCACTACTGACAGACACAAACACTCCACCACCAAATCTGCCTAATCTATCTTTCTTGAACACCGTCTGAGACCTCGTAAAAATTTCTGCAGAACTTATTTCAGGCTTTAGCCAGCTTTCTGTACCTATAAAGATTTCAGATTCTGTGCTTTCTATTAGTGTTTGAAGCTCAGGGACTTCCCAGCACAACTACAACAATTTACAACTACAATTCCGACTGTTCCTTGATCCAAGCACGTCCGGTATTTGCCATGCACCCTTTGAGATTGCAGCTCACCCCGTACTTCCCCGAGGCCTTCTAACCTAAAAAACCGCCCTGTCCACGCCACGCAGCCTCCGCTATCCGTGTAGCCGCCAGCTGAGTGTAACAGCTCATTGACAGCAGTACAGCGTACGGAGACGAGCATGCGGCGACCCTGTTATGCTCTGTGGAACATTCACGTGGACATCCATGGTTCAAGTTGAGCTCGTGCGAGCACACACTAGTTGCAGACCACGTACACCCCTTCATGACGATCATATTTCCCGGCGGCAGTCGTATTTTTCTACAAGGTTATGCGCCATGTACAACGCTAGGAGTGTGGTGGAGTGGGTCGAATAATACAGTTGCGACTTCCTGTTGATGTGCTGGCCCCCCAACTCACCAGATCTGAACCCAATCGAAAACATCTGGGATGTCATTGAACGTGGCGTCAGAGCTCACCGTCCCTCTGCCCGTAATTTAAGGGAATTAAGTGACTTGTGTGCAGATGTAGTGCCAGATCCCTCCTGTTACCTGTGCCAAAGGTGGACATATCCGATATTAAGTGTGATTTACGAAGCAGGACTAGACTGGGTCAGTTGTTCCACGTATCGCTGAAGAGTCAATGGGCTGCTTATTAAATCAACATCAGGCACTTCTACGTTCTTCATAGCCCATTTAGTGCCCCGACTGCCGGGACATGCTATGTACCGCAGCTTGCGAGAACTGTGGGTATACGTTCGGCAAGTCGACATCCTTCTTACGAAATTTCAATACCAAGTTTTTTCTTCTGTGTTGTTGGTGCCCACCTACATAGGTAGAAACGATCATTATAACAAAATCAGAGGAAGCACGAAGAAAATAAAGTGCTCATTTCTTCCTCGCGCTTTTAAAGAGTCGAAAGATGGAGAAGTAGCTTAAAGGTGGTTCGATGAACGCTCTGCCAGGCATTTAATTGTGAATTGCAGAGTAATCGTAGGGGTTTGGATGTAGATGCCGATGTAGATACACGAACGAAATATGGTCAACTTAGATTTTATTTCTATTATTGGTGTTTCACTCTAACGGTATGGACTTAGTTCAATTATTGCTTGCCCCTTTAAAACACAAACTTCTACTTCTACAGTGTCTTTTACGACAAGGGGATTGTAGTGCAACTGGCGCAATCATTATAACGTCAAGTTTTCACAAAAGCTAGCGTCTGAGTAAATAAGCTGCAAACTGCTGAACTACGCCTTGTAATAAATGTTTCCCTTGCAACACTTTCTATTAATCTAATGTCCCAACATGCATGTAAATTACGAGTATTATGTTAGGGGCCGGTTTTGGCCTTAGGGCATTTCCAAATGTATGACGTTGATGATATGTGTGTCAAAGTTATTTTTATATTTATATTTTTATAGGAATGTGTATACGTGGGAACGTGCCAACCCCACGAAAAAAAAAAAAATTAAACGTGACACGCACATCACCAGTATGATACATCTGAAAACGGCTCAAGGCCAAAACAGGTCATTAATGTAATTCATATGCAGGTTGCTTTAAAGGAATGACACTGAGAGCTTACGATGGTTAATGGTTCCATCGGTTAGACAATAATTGAGGCTTTGGACCCATACATGAGTAAATTATAATTTTTATCGCCGACATACACTGCTCCCAAGGTCACTTGACTAGGTTTGCTTGTAACATCACTACATTGCAAGTAAAGCCGTGTCGTTCAGGAGTAAGGCTATTACACAGGCCAACGATGGAAAAACTTTTTTGTTAAAAATACCATATCCGAATTTTTTAATGGTGGGAAATCCAAATATGATACTTAAAAAATTGTATCATCCACCATTTCCTCACATTTTACAGTTAAATTTATTAAATTAGGTAATTTTTAAACAATTAACAGCTTTTATACAGTTAAAGTAATTTAAAAAGAAGGTGTAATGAATGTAGATGACGTTGGTATCAATGCTGAAAAAGATTTGCTGGCAAAAAAGGTCGTTTCTGTTTTCGTGTTAACAGATGGTGTTTTGTTTACTGTCAACCAAACCTTAATTTTCCGTTTCCTGTACAAGTGCTCAATACAATGTCTAATCATGGTTATAAAACTCTGTTGACAGTTTGTTATATTTGTGGTGAATTTTAGATGAAAAAACACCAAAGGAACATTACAGATTTTGTGGTAAAGGTTTATCTATCATATTTTGGATCTAAACTTGGTAATAAAGATAAATCTTGGGTGCCACATATAGTATGTTACGTGTGTGTTGAAGATCTGAGAAAATAGTCCAAAAAGGAGAAAAAGCCTTTAACTTGCTGTTCCTAGGATATGCAGGGAGCCAAGAAATCATTCCAATGATTGCTACTTTTTCAGTATTGATATCACTGGTGGTAATTCGAAAAACAAGAAGGTAATCAGCTACCCCAGCCTTCCGTCCGCCATCTGACCAGTAGGGCATGGTGTAGATTTGCTAGTTCCTGAGCTACCAGATGATTTAAATTCTATCCCAACAGAAGTATTTTGTGAAGTACAATGTGATTTACACGAACCAGAAGACGATGAATTCCATCGTAATGCAGAAAGTCTAGAGCCCAAATTGTTTATGCAGACCGACCTTAACAATTTGGTTAGGGATCTGGGCTTAACGAAAGGAAAAGCTGAATTGCTTGTCTCTAGATTAAAAGAAAAAACTTATTGGCAGATGGAACCAGCATATACATGTATAGAAAGAGACAGCAGCAATTTTCCAAATTTTTTCAACAAGAAGGTAATTTAGTGTACTACTCTGACATTCCTGGCCTGATGAATGAGTTTGTTATTGAATACAAAAAGGAAGACCGGAGGCTGTTTATTGATACATCTAAAACTAGTTTAAAGACTGTTGTATAACACAATGGTAATATTTATGACTCTATTTCTGTTTGAATTTCTGTACATATGAAAGAAAGCTATGAAAACCTAGAAATAGTGGTAAATGAAATAGGCTATTCTGCTCATGGTTGGATGATATGTGGCGATCTAAAACTAACATACTTGCTCCTCCGTCAGCAAGGTTACTTTACCAAATTTCCATGTTTCTTGTGTAAATGGGACAGTAGGGCTAGGGATCAACACTGGTGCGGAAAGAACTGACCTGTGAGAGAGTCTTTAAAACACAAGGAGAAGAACATTCTACGCAAAAACCTTGTAGATCCAAAAAACGTACTCTTACCACCTGTACACATAAAGTAAGGCCTAATGATACTGTTTGTATAGGCTTTGCCTAAAGATGGACCATGCCATCTCTGCAAAAAGTTTTCACACCTTTCAGAAGCTAAACTAAAAGACGGCGTCTTTGTCGGACCTGACATTAGAAAACTGATGTTTGATGTTACCTTTGAATTCACAATGACCTTAAATGAGAATGAAGCATGGGAATTACTCAAGCAAATTGTTACAAAGTTCTTAGGACGCGAAAAAGACCAGAATATGTCTCTATTATAGCTACAATGTTAAAGAAGTTCAAAACTTTAGGATGTTTAATGAGCCTGAAGGTTCACTTTTTGAACAGTTCCCCTGATTACTTCACGGACAACATGGGAGATGTTAGTGATGAGCAAGGAGAGCTTTTTCACCAGGACATTAAAGTGACAGAAAAACGCTACCAATGCCGGTGGAACACCAACATGATGGGTGACTACTGTTGGTCACTTCACCTTGAAATTCACCAAGCGATTCATGGTAGAAAAAGCTACACAAGATGCTTCAAAGAAAGAGGATAAAGAAAATACAAACCAATTCCACCTGACAAGTGAAACCTCTATTAACACATATCATAGTTTTCAGTAGTTTACTGTAAATACACTCCTGGAAATGGAAAAAAGAACACATTGACACCGGTGTGTCAGACTCACCATACTTGCTCCGGACACTGCGAGAGGGCTGTATAAGCAATGATCACACGCACGGCACAGCAGACACACCAGGAACCGCGGTGTTGGCCGTCGAATGGCGCTAGCTGCGCAGCATTTGTGCACCGCCGCCGTCAGTGTCAGCCAGTTTGCCGTGGCATACGGAGCTCCATCGCAGTCTTTAACACTGGTAGCATGCCGCGACAGCGTGGACGTGAACCGTATGTGCAGTTGACGGACTTTGAGCGACGGCGTATAGTGAGCATGCGGGAGGCCGGGTGGACGTACCGCCGAATTGCTCAACACGTGGGGCGTGAGGTCTCCACAGTACATCGATGTTGTCGCTAGTGGTCGGCGGAAGGTGCACGTGCCCGTCGACCTGGGACCGGACCGCAGCGACGCACGGATGCACGCCAAGACCGTAGGATCCTACACTGTGCCGTAGGGGACCGCACCGCCACTTCCCAGCAAATTAGGGACACTGTTGCTCCTGGGGTATCGGCGAGGACCATTCGCAACCGTCTCCATGAAGCTGGGCTACGGTCCCGCACACCGTTAGGCCGTCTTCCGCTCACGCCCCAACATCGTGCAGCCCGCCTCCAGTGGTGTCGCGACAGGCGAGAATGGAAGGACGAATGGAGACGTGTCGTCTTCAGCGATGAGAGTCGCTTCTGCCTTGGTGCCAATGATGGTCGTATGCGTGTTTGGCGCCGTGCAGGTGAGCGCCACAATCAGGACTGCATACGACCGAGGCACACAAGGCCAACACCCGGCATCATGGTGTGGGGAGCGATCTCCTACACTGGCCGTACACCACTGGGGATCGTCGAGGGGACACTGAATAGTGCACGGTACATCCAAACCGTCATCGAACCCATCGTTCTACCATTCCTAGACCGGCAAGGGAACTTGCTGTTCCAACAGAACAATGCACGTCTGCATGTATCCCGTGCCACCCAACGTGCTCTAGAAGGTGTAAGTCAACTACCCTGGCCAGCAAGATCTCCGGATCTGTCCCCCATAGAGCATGTTTGGGACTGGATGAAGCGTCGACTCACGCGGTCTGCACGTCCAGCACGAACGCTGGTCCAACTGAGGCGCCAGGTGGAAATGGCATGGCAAGCCGTTCCACAGGACTACATCCAGCATCTCTACGATTGTCTCCATGGGAGAATAGCAGCCTGCATTGCTGCGAAAGGTGGATATACACTGTATTAGTGCCGACATTGTGCATGCTCTGTTGCCTGTGTCTATGTGCCTGTGGTTCTGTCAGTGTGATCATGTGATGTATCTGACCCCAGGAATGTATCAATAAAGTTTCCCCTTCCTGGGACAATGAATTCACGGTGTTCTTATTTTAATTTCCAGGAGTGTACAATCAATGCTTATGTTGTAACGAAGTGTTTCATTAATTTCCCCATTTACCTTATAGCATAGGATTTCTGTACTATATTGTAAAACGCATATTGCTCGAAAACTATGCGTGATACAAAATAACTAAGGCTAGACTTGGATTCAGCTCGTAAAAATCTATAAAGATCAACCATCAAAGTAAAAAGAGTTTTTCAATAAACAATTTTCGTTGGCCTGTGTTATCAATACTGTATAAACTTTTCATTATTTCCTTAATAATTTAAATAAGATACTTGTGATGCATTTGAGTGAGAGGTTTGAAGAGATAAATATAAGGCCACTTCCGTTTTTTGAGACAAGTATCTTCATTCATCCTAGCAGAAGTTAAAATTTTAATTTCGCAAATTCATTATACAATATCCTATTGTGGCTATTTTTAGATAATCACAGTATTAGTAAGATTTTACAGTCCGGAAACGGTATCTATGATTTTTGCATATAAATTATATTATCAGGGGAAAACTCGAAATGTATGTACATTCAATGGACTGCCTAGCAGCACACTCCCACACTGTGGTATTTATCTAGCAGATCTCAGGTAAATATATGATAATATAGTCTCATAAAATATATATATCCGACAGTAACTCTTTATTGTAATGTCTTATACCATTCAACAATACTCATATAGTTAGTAATTAGGTTTTTATGCTCCTTACCTACGAAAAGATTCTTTTCCTTATTTTTCACTTTCGACTTCCATCCATTGCAACACTTGTCTGTTATTGCTATTGCAAACAAGTAAGTGTGTGACAACTGGGTGTAACATTAAAGGTTCGGGCTTAGCACAAAATGAAAACCAACAGCCGGCCGCGGTGGTCTAGCGGTTCTAGGCGTTCAGTCCGGAACCGCGGGACTGCTACGGTCGCAGGTTCGAATCCTGCCTCGGGCATGGATGTGTGTGATGTCCTTAGGTTAATTAGGTTTAAGTAGTTCTGAGTTCTAGGGGACTGATGACCACAGATGTTAAGTCCCATAGTGCTCAGAGCCATTTTGAAAACCAACAGCATTACACTAGTCCTGTAATACTTCGGATTTGGTTTTGACTATGGACACTCCATAGGTATTTGTAGTCTACGAATTTATCCACAGATGAAAGCTGTCCCATTTACAATGATATTACTGCCACTGATACAATATATACATAAAATGGCGAAACACAGAGTGTTTAAAAGAAAAAGAATTGTTCCTCAACGCCGCAGCATTATTTAACGAATAATTATAAGTAATTCTTTTATGACATGTGGAATCGTTCCATTTTAACGAAAGATGAAAAATACAGTCGAACATATTATTGTACTCTTTCATTTGAACAACTGAACCTATATTTAAAGCAAGGGGAAAGGTAACTCCTTTAGATTGTTTTATTGCAACAGAAAGTAACAGCCACATGAAAATCTTTGTTTCAAGTAGTAACATTTGCATCAGAACGTAACTCCAAAATGTTTGTTAATATGAATCCTAAGGCTTCTAGTTCGTGTAGCTCTCAGTGATTAGATTAGATTACGGTAACAAAATTGTTCAAATGGCTCTGAGCACTTTGGGACTTAACGTCTGAGGTCATCAGTACCCTAGACTTACAACTACGTAAAAGTAACTATCCTAAGGACATGACACACATCCATGCCCGAGGCAGGATTCGAACCTGCGACCGTAGAAGCCGCGTGGTTCCGGACTGAAGCGCCCAGAACCGCCCGGCCAGAACCTTGTTATTAAATTATTCATTTACGTTTTATCTGCGTATCTGTGTACTTAACTGTGCAATTCTAGCCAATGCATAGACTATGTGACAGCAGGGTCTCACCTAGAGGTTATTATTTGCAATGAATTATCTGTGGAACATGAAAGCAGAGATCCGCAACTCGACCCTATGACTACATCGAGCTATTCTTCTTCAACAGAGTCGTGCATAGCCCAAGTACTTTTAAGTACGAGTAACCACAGGTAAAGACGCAGCTGGTTTGATCATATCGGATGCTGTTTGGGAGAGCTAATCAGCAGCAATAACCGTTGCAATTTGGATTTCCTCGTCCAGGATAATCCTTTTAGAACTGGAATTGGAATTCTAACCCCTTATAGTATTCTGTGATCCAGGTCCCTAAGGTGCTGCATGAAAGGCAGTTTGCTTGAGGGCTCTGAGCATAAAATTGTGTGTGGCCAAAGCTAGGTGCGGGGAAGGTCACCGCGGAACTTCAAGCAAGAAGAGGAATGCTATGGAGAGTAGTGCTGAGTTCGAGTCAGCAGCGGTTTGAAGCAGCAGGGTCGTCGACGGCGGCATAGCGGCAGTGGCGGCCACGACGACGCAGGCTATCAGCGTCGACCCTTCATGCAGCAGCTATACAGGAGATGCAAACGTTAACTACTAGCGTCGATACTTTTAAATTTGTGAACCTGCAGGGAGGGTCATCGTCTGCGATTTCCCACCATTAAGCAATCACCCATGTGTGTGGTTCAGATAATGTGAGCGGGCCAGTTGGTCCTAGTTACCCACAGTTCCTATTCAGTTCAGTAAAGACGGCCGCTGTGGCAGAGAAGTTGTAGGCGCTTCAGTCCGGAACAGCGCTGCTGCTATGGTCGCAGGTTTGAATCCTGCCTCGGGCATGGATGTGTGTGATGTCCTTAGGTTGGTTAGGTTTAAGCAGTTCTACGTCCTGGGGACTGATGCCCTCAGATGACGTCCCATAGTGCTTAGAGCCATTTGAACCATTTTCAGTTCAGAAATTTCTCCCAATTCATTGTCTTAAGGTGCCTCATTACTAATTCCTCTGGAACCAGCCTCTTCTTCTACACAATATTCATGATGCGACTTAAAAAGTGGCAATTATTTATTCACAACCCAAACAAAAGAGTTACATATTTGCAAGTGTTATTGTCCTTCAAAGTTGTCACCAGCGTTATGTAGAACCTGTTGATAGCCACGTGGAAAGCGTGGTATACCGTCAGAAGAACCTGTTCTGTTGATGGTGCAAATGGACGGCCTGTCGAATCTCTGGAACAGCTCTGAAGTGAATGCCGCGAATTGGTTCCTTCATCTTCTGAATCAAATCAAAGTCACAAGCAGTTAAGTCTGTGGAGTATGGTGGATGGTACAGTAATTTCCAGTCCCATCCACCGAACAGAGCAGCCACAGCTTGTGCCGTATGCGCCGGTGCATTGTCGTGCAAAATGATGGGTGGGTTGCGCAGAAAGTGTCGCTGCTTCTTCCGCAAAGCTGGTCGCGGGTGATGCTCCAAAGACAAACAGTAATATTGTGCATTGACGGTCTGCCGTGGAGGAAAGTTGAAAGCTTTATCTGACTTCATACATCTGAATCCGAGTTATGGTACAAAAACTATATCAGCATCAAGTATCTATATTCTACCATTCCAAAAAGAAAAATATGGTTCGAAAGAACAGGGTGCTGAGAGACACATATTGGAGCCCTATGGCATAGCAGCGAATAACTTACCCTCTTGCTGGTCAGGGCAGCACACAACAATCCATTCAGCGACTGAAGTCATGGATGGCCGCAATCTGTTATTAATGGTGCACGCCTGAAAATGCAAGTACGCCGTCTCGTGTTCGATTAGTTCAGAACACAGGTACTTTCCTATGAGCCTCTGAAAGGCCGGTGGATTCCAGTGTGCAGGTGGACCCGTTTGCTGGTCTCCCAAACCAATTTGACTCCATGCCACAACTATGCATTGCGAAATATGTCAAATGCGTAGATGGCCAACTCAAGACAAATAAGTACTCCCACACATCACTCGTTGTGTGTGTGATACTAGAAGCAGTATCTCTGACGCTTTAGAAAGTGACCGGCACAGGCTCTAAGTTGCACACTAGCAAAGGACACAAGTCTCACAAAAAAAAAAAAATGGTTCAAATGGCTCTGAGCACTATGGGACTTAACTTCTGAGGTCATCAGTCACCTAGCACTTAGAACTACTTAAACCTAACTAAGCTAAGGACAGCACACACATCCATGCCCGAGGCAGGATTCGAACCTGCGACCGTAGCGGTCACGCGGCTTCAGAGTGTAGCGCTTAGAACCGCTCGGCCACTCCGGCCGATCAAGTCTCACCATTTTGATACAGACCTGCAGTTCTTTACTAGCAAAGCGCCAGTACAAGAGTGACCTCTCTTCTCTTTCTGTCCGCTTCCTCCTCAGCTCAGTAGCAAAGCATATTTACGTCTTCCCCCACTTTAGCACAAGCCAATCATGAGCTTGAGCCCAACATTCGAAGCTGGGAGAGTGGCCTTTGCTCTGTATTCACCGATTCGACCAATGAGAGACTTTAAAGTTAATAGGAGAAAAAGGAATAAAGCTTAAGTTTTGCAGCCTCCTTCCCGTGCATTTCCGTATCTTTTGCCAACAACATGACCCAGATGGAACTACATCCCTACATAAAAGCTAATTATCTCCCCTGTTGCGTCCATTTCAAAGTTTCCAAAGAATGGCCATAAACTCGCTAAAAGCCTCGTGCTTTCACAATATGTTTTGTAACAGAGTCTGGACATTTGGGTGGCAGTGGCTCTGTCCCACGGAAATTCGATGAATTCTCACAGTTGTTTTGTTGGCTTCCTCCCTAACAAGGGCCCATCTTCTGCTTTATTGCCGGTTTACAATGCTCTGGCCACTGTAGCACCGACTTCTCAGCGCTAGTCAGTCTAGCTGGACGCGGCTGCCTCCCAACTGGTGCCAACCAATGTGCCTGCACACTGTGACTGCAGAGCTCAGCCGTCTGGAAATTTTTTCACCCAGGTTCTGCAGAAGAAACGCGCTTTCCTCAGCCCACCGTCGTCATGCGCCTTCGCTGCAGATGATTAAATAGGCACCCTATTCCTTTGAATGGATGTAAAGCTTATTCCTTCTCTAGAGCACACAAGAAAGAGCATTAACTACTGCTCATCATTTCATTATGATGTATGAAGTAAAAATCGCAATAAAGATCACATTCCCGAAGAACATGAAGCGGCATAACACTGAATTAGAAGTGAGAGTTCCCTGAAATCTCTCAATATAATGCGTTAGGATAACGCCATCACAGCGTACATGAGAATCACCATAACGTCCACCATACTGGGGTTCTGACGCACCTTTGACTTAAGAGGAGACCCATAATGATGCCATTCTTTGGACTGGCATATGATGTGGCCCATGTCACATCCAGTGTTACGATACGGAGTAAGAAAGCCTCTCTTCGCGCTCATAGGGCTCCAAGTGCTCCTGTGCAGCATCTTAATGCATCCATTTCTCCATTTGTCAAGTCATGCGGAACCCATCGTGATGCAATTTTTCGCATGCCCAGGCATTCCTTCAGGATGTGAAGCACTACCATATGTGCTAATTGGGATTCCTGGGCGAGCTCACGAATCGTATGGCGTCGATCACTGTCCTCTAACGTGGCCACAGCACGCACTTCTTCTTCAGAGACGCTAGGACGACTTGCCCCATACATGTCTGCCACCGTTAGCTGACCTTCGTTGAAGGCTTTTACCCAATATGTCACTGTTCTGTACAGCAGTGACGATTCCACGCACGCCTCTTGAAGACCTTGATGACACTGTTGTGCTGTACGACCTCTGGCACATTCAATTTTGATCCAACTCCATTGTTCCTGTTTCGAAAACGTAGTGACACCATTACGTTAGACCCTTCATTCACAAGTGACTGTTTCCCTCGATTTTGCGCACGCCGGTGACGTGGGATGGACGAGCGCATTTGCTCGGAGGTAAGGTACGTATGGTAGGTAAGGCATGTATGTCAGCAATGTGTGCTATCAGCGACAATAGCAGATTTCATCGCTTATTGCCTCCACAGCAGTGTTGCCACTTTTTAAGTTTCAACCTACATATATTCCCAACTCTTCATCTTTCCTAAAATGCCTTAAACCGGAATATTGCCCATTCCTCATTTGTCAGTTTCCTGTTTTTAGAAAATTGTGTAGTAACCTTTTCTCCTTTTCATTTCCAAAAATCACTGGATCTTCCTTTAAATCCAGCTTCACTTTGTATTCCTGGAAAAGTCTACATCGCTCAATATCTCAGTGCTCGATCTATGAATTACCAGCAAGTGATGATACAACCGGATGCGATTTATTTTAACAGGTGGCAGTACTTCATATTTAACTCGTTCTTTTACCTTTCCCGTAACTGTCCGAAAACACGTAACAGGCATTATTATTAAGTCTTTGTTATTAGGTTAAGCATGTAACCATTTTTTTTACTGACAGAGCAAAGACCACTGTCAGCTGAACACTGCACTTCTTCACTATACATCAAAGAATTAATTACTATGTTTACTGACTTCATCTTCTTCCGGTATATCGTGTATAATTTCCCTTCTGTCAAAACCTTGCCCATGTCTAGAGGCTACACACACAATTACAGCACTGCACTGACTATTAATTTTTTTGAAGTCAGTCAAAGTGTCCACTAATGACAAATCAAAATACTTCTGCCAATCCCGCTCCTATATTCTCACAATAATCAGTTTACTGTCTTTTCTGATTCATTATCCTCCTCATCTAGTTCCAAATTCACAGTAATGGAGTGACGAGCATTATGGTTATCATTTGTCTGGACATCTACCACTATTTCTCATACGTATTCTTCACCCTTTTCATGTCTAGCCCCTGCAATCCTATATTATCTTCGTCCTCATCTTCCCCCTGACAAGATGCTTCATCCGTTTCACTGTACGTACTTTCCTGTATATAAGATGTTTCGTCATTTTTCTTTAACCATTCAATAAGATATCTGTATTACAGTCTTTACTTCGTCCAGTTCTATTCAAACATTCCTCTGTGCCATCATTAAAGATACATATCTTGACTTCATTAATCTCGTTTGCTTCACAAAGGCATGGTCCAGTCTGACATGTTGAAACTTGGCCTGAAATTCATCATCTGGGAAAAACAAATCGAAAGAAACGCAATGTCAACACTTTAGCTTCTAAGACACACTGCAAGCATTTAAAAAAAGTTGAAAGTTACCAAATTGGTAGCTTGCCATTTGCCTGGAGAAATGTACGACCGTACCCTAGTTGTAAGAGATAGTACATGAGCAATATGTCAGGCATTTATGCTTGGTTGATAGCACCTTGGTAAGCCGGTAACTTCGGTACAACGCGATCGTAATTTGTAAAGCGACTTTCAGTTTCCGTTGTTAGTTTGTTACAAACAATTGTTGAGTTACTTTTCGTCCGAATTTGCAACTTATTTGATATTGTTCATAAGTAGAAGTTGCCTTTTCGGCATCGCTAAGTGTTAGCAGTATAGACAAACACAAAATTGTTCAAGCTTTCGCGGCCACCTTTTGGCAAACTGCCTATTTCCTTCTGTCTCGGGTTCTTCGGCCGACGTTCGTCTGATGATTTTATTGACGTTTCGCCAGCACGAATGCTAGCATTGTCAAAGCTTCACCCTCCATTGCCGGTGGTGAACTGGAGCCGAGCTCGCGGCTGCAGACTATACAGGGTGAGTCACCTAACGTTACCGCTGGATATATTTCGTAAACCACATCAAATACTGACGAACCGATTCCACAGACCGAACGTGAGGAGAGGAGCTAGTGTAATTGCTTAATACAAACCATACAAAAATGCACGGAAGTATGATTTTTAACACAAACCTACGTATTTTTAAATGGAACCACGTTAGTTTTGTTAGCACATCCGAACATATAAACAAATACGTAATCAGTACCATTTGTTGCATTGTAAAATGTTAATTACATCCGGAGATATTGTAACCTAAAGTTGACGCTTGAAACCTCCGACGTTCAGTTGTGTGTTGTAACAAACTCGGGCCACGGTCGGCGAGCAGCATCTGCAGGGACATGTTTACGATGACGACCGTGTTTACGAGTGTGGCTGTAGTGCACTGTTGTGGTTTGTTCTAGCTGTCGCAGTGTCCGCATGTAGCGCTTGCTGCTATTGTTATTCTGCATTCGTCTCCGCACGCATACCAACTGTAGTACACCGTGTTACCAGACGTCTGTGATAATGTAGTGTTGTAGGAACTGTGACCATGGTGTATTCGAACTCTGAAAAGGCGGAGGTGATACTCATCTATGGCGAGTGTCGACGAAATGCAGCTGAAGCCTGCAGGGTGTATGCAGAGCGGTACCCGGAGCATCCAACGTGCCGCACATTGCAAAACATCTACCGCCAACTGTATGCAACAGGTATGGTAGTAGCACGCAAACGTGACCGTAACAGGCCCGTCACAGGAGAAGCGGGTGCAGTTGGTGTGTTAGCTGCTGTGCCATGAACCCACATATGAGTACGCGGGACATTGCGAGAGTCGGTGGACTGAGTCAAAGTAGTGTCATGCGCATACTGCATCGTCACCGCTTTCACCCGTTTCATGTGTCGCTACATTAGCAATTACATGGTGATGACTTTAATCATCGAGTGCAATTCTGTCAATGGGCATTAACAGAGAATGCGTTGCAGTTCTAACTGTTTACCGATGAAGCGGGTTTCACAAACCACGGGGCAGTGAATCTACGGAACATGCATTACTGGTCCGTGGACAATCCTCGCAGGTTGAGACAGCGACCGTGGACTGTAAATGTATGGTGCGGAATCATTGGCGACCACCTCATTGGTCCTCACTTCATTGCAGGGGCCCAAACAGCTGCAATATACATCGCGTTTCTACAGAATTATCTGCCAACGTTGCTCGAAAATGTCCCTCTGGAAACGCGTCGACGTATGTGGTATCAGAATGATGGTACACCTGCACATTCCGCAATGAACACTAGGCTGACCCTTGACAGGACGTTCGACGGGCGTTTCATAGGACGTGGAGGACGTATAAATTGGCCAGCCCGTTCTCCTGATCTTACACCTCTGGACTTCTTTCTGTGGGGTACGTTAAAGGAGAATGTGTACCGTGATGTGCCTACAACCCCAGAGGATATGAAACAACGTACTGTGGCAGTCTGTGGCGACATTACACCAGATGTACTGCGGCGTGTACGACATTCATTACGCCAGAGATTGCAATTGTGTGCAGCAATTGATGGCCACCACATTGAACATCTATTGGCCTGACATGTCGGGACACACTCTATTCCACTCCGTAATTGAAAACGGAAACCACGTGTGTACGTGTACCTCACCCCTCATGGTAATGTACATGTGCGTCAGTGAAAAAGACCAATAAAAAGGGGTTAGCAAGTGGACGTAATGTGCTGTTCCAGTCTCTTCTGTACCTAAGGTCCATCACCGTTCCCTTTGGATCCCTACGTAATTCGGTGCTCTCCGATACACACGATCGAACAGCGGAGGAGTGGTACTCAAGCGTCAAATTTAGGTTACAATATCTTCGGATGTAATTAACATTTTACAATGCAACAAACGGCACTGATTACGTATTTGTTTATATGTTCAGATGTGCTAACAAAACTAACGGGGTTCCATTAAAAAAAACGTAGGTTTGTGCTAAAAAACATACTTCCATGCATTTTTTTATGTTTTGTATTAACCAATTACATTAGCCCCTCTCCTCACGTTCGGTCTGTGGAATCGATTCGTCAGTATTTGATGTGGTTTACGAAATACATCCACCGGTAATGTTAGGTGACTAACCCCGTATGTACCTGGCGAGCCAATATCGCAGGGCTTAGCCGAGGTCATTTCCGGTGCGGTTCTCGTATTGCTACCTGCGACGGTCGTTCGCTGCAGTACAAGGAAGCCAGGAAACGTTTACCTTAATGCTTTCCTCTTTCTTGTTGAAGCTGTTCCCGTGTTTGAGTTTCTACAGCTTCT
The DNA here is from genome assembly GCF_021461385.2 of Schistocerca piceifrons. Lineage (NCBI taxonomy): Eukaryota > Metazoa > Arthropoda > Insecta > Orthoptera > Acrididae > Schistocerca > Schistocerca piceifrons. The sequence continues at coordinate 202,967,714 of NC_060145.1, read as the reverse complement.
CTAAACAAGCGGGTTTGACAGTGCTTCTCTACAGCCAGAACTTCCGTGTCGGCGAATTTTATTACGTGATCGGTCTCACTCAGCGCGTGCTTTGACACGGCCAATTTCTCCACCTGCCACAACCTGCAATGTCGCTTATGTTCTTTGATCCTGATGTTGACTGATTGTCCAGTCATTCCGACATAAACTTTTCCGCATCTGCATGGTAAGCGGTATATTCCCGACATTGCAAGTGGTTCCCTTTTATCCTTTGCCGATCTTAGACATTCTTTGATCTTCCTTGTCTGTTTGAAAATTGTCTTTACGCCGTGCTTGTGCAATATACGGCCGATTCTGTCCGTCACTCTGGGAATGTATGGCAGAAAGGCCGTACCCGACATTTCTTTTCCTGGTTACTTACTTCGTCGGGTATTTGGCTCTGTTACACTTCTAATATTATTTGTGGAGGTTGCATTTCGCGTTTGAGGTGCTGCGGCTCACATATTCGCCCTGCTCGCGTTACAGGCATACGAATCACACCTGTTTCTGACTCGGGTGGTGGTTTGATAGTTTGTGCAGGTATCGGTCCATGTGCGTCGGTTTTCGCTACACGCTATGTTCCAGGTTTTCACCGTCCCTTGTTACCAGCACATCTAGTAATGGTAGTTTTTTGTCCTTTTCTACTTCCATGGTAAATTTTATGTTGGTGTGAAGGCTGTTCAAGTGTCATAGGAAGTCACAGAGCTGTTCTTCACCATGGCTCCACACAACGAAAGTATCATCGACGTACCTGTACCACACCTTAGGTTTACGAGTCGCCGAGGCCAGTGCCTGTGCTTCGAAATGCTCCATGAAGAAGTTGGCCACCACTGGGCTAAGGGACTACCCATGATAAAGCCCACCAGCTGTTCGTAGAAATTGCCGTTCCACGTGAAATAGCTAGTGGTGAGGCATGCATGGAAGAGCTTTGTGATGTCTTGTGGGAAAACGGAACCGATGTGCTCTAGAGCGTCACTGAGTGGAACCGTCGGAGGTAGCAAGAGGAGAACCACACCGGAAATGACCTCGGGCGTTGGCGCGCTAGGTACATATTGTCTGCGGCCTCGAGCTCGGCTCCAGTTCACCACCGGCAATGGAGGCTGAAGCTTCGACAATGCCAGCCACTCACGCTGGCGAAACGTCAGTAAAATCATCGGACGAACGTCGGAAGAAGAACCCGGGACAGAAGCAAATAGGCAGTTTGTCAACAAGTGGCCACAAAAGCCTTATCAATTTTGTATTACGCCTCTACGGGGAGGAGATTTGCAGATTGTACCGACGCCTTGATCAACGATGGAAGAAGAAAGCGTGATTGATGTCCTTTCTCCCCTTCCTTTCGCAGTGCAGAGATGAAGAAGCTACACCGAAGTACTTGAAATGTAAGCGCCTATTCACCACCGCCCAAGCACATCGTATCTACGACAGAATGGAACGAGCTTCTCTTCGTGAACGAATTCATACAATACGGAGAGACTTGGCAAGAACGGATCAGGAAATTTTGGACATATTCTATCAACTAAGTAGCGGAATGCATTGAGACGACTGGGACAATTTCGACAGCGTCACTCAAGGAGCATGCAGAACGAACTCGAATGCTGCACTGAGCGACGGAGGAGAAAGTTTGGAAGATGCGGGAAGCACGCTGACAGGGCGATTCCCGACATGTCACACACAGTGGTCAACCTCACTGAACGACAATTGACCGAAGAGGAAGTGTCTGTTCTTCAAAAAAGGAGGGAACTATACCTATGGAGCACATCATTGCTAACACCGAAGCGGCCATTCGGACCCTTCCTTGTGAAAGGGCAGAGGAAATACGCACTGAAACATCCAGGATACTGTCCCGAGCTAAACCACCAGCTTGCAATCTGAAGAAAGGAGAGGTACACGTTATTAAGAATCTTAACGCCGACAGGAGTATATTGGTACTGCCTGCCGATAAAGGGAATGCAACCGTCGTAATGAAGACCGAAGATTATGAGCAAAAGATCCGACACCTATTAGATCCGACGACGTACAGATAACTAAGCACAGATCCGACGCAGCGTATCACAGGAATACGAATCGGTTAATCAAGGCGTCTTCTCTGCCGGTGAACATACAGAGAAACCTGATCAACACGGAAGCCCTACCACCTCGACTGTATGGATTGCCTAAGACAGAGGTTCCAAAACTTTTGTTTGTCACGCCCCCCTTCTGCCGAAAAGAAAACTTCCGTGCCCCCCCCCCTAAAAATATAGAGATTTTTATCAATTAGCAAGAAACTATTGAAAAATTTGTGATGGTGACGTCATGTAACATGGTGGGCTGTTAATGTATAGAGTCGCAGTTATTACGTCATCAGTCTAGTCTAGTGATTACAAGCCACTCCTAAAGTAAAGAAAGTCCTTGGTAAACAAGGAAAAATATTTGCGACCCTTGCAGATTGGTGGATGCGGGCCATTATTTTAAGTTGAATGTAGCTTACTACTTTAACTCATTACCAAAAATAGTCGCTCAGTCACGGTGTTAACGAACATCACTGATTTGTACGCCTGTAGCGCTCCCCATTGTCATTGCGAATAGCTTGGCATTTATGTCAACGACGACAGTTACCGAACGGCGACAAAGGCCCAGTTCCCAGAACCAGACAAAAAATAAAAATAGGTTTTACGAAATAATTTTGCAGACTACGCAGAAATTTAAAAAATATGAATAAAACAACTTCCTTACCTTGATTACATTCCCTTGCTGCACACCATTTCTTCACAATTATACGATTTTAGGACTACTCTTCGCTTGCCATATCTAGGATAAACTTTCGCTGGGTCTTCATCCAGAAGAAATACTATTATTAGTTGAAATAACATATCACACGTAACATCAGAATCCATAAGGATCACACGCAGTATTTATATTTAAATCAGATTCACTATGTTTATTTTATATTGATTCTTAGAAGTAGTTTTTTTATAATTTTACAGTATTACCTACATGTAAGGATGGTTAGGAGGAAAATAATAAGTTCTCTTATAATGTGACGTATTTATTATTAAAATATTATTTCCGCAAACACATGGCAAGAAAAAAAAATCAATGTGAAGGATGAGCTTGCATATACTTTACAAAATTTTGAATTCTTCACTGAATAGTAGTAACTGCGCAACGTAAATCATTGGCAATATTGAGTTTGCTTCTAAGCTTATTTTTTATCGCCACTACCGCTGAAAATGCTCTTTCGCACAAATAAGTGCTTGAAAATGGTAAATACAGTTTCAGTGCTTGTTCTGCTGTGCTGGGATACACTGTGAGATATTTCACCCAAAATAAAGGCTTATCCATCTTCTCAAAGTCATACTTCGCTGCAGAATCATTTTTAATTTCTAAGACTTCCTCTTGTAGTCTGTCTGGCAACACATCCACGTCAACGTGAAATGGATCCGTCGCTAACCTATAATAAATTTTATCATCACAACTGTTAGGGAACCATCGTTCGAATTCATCAATGAGGTGCTGCAAATGGTTCAATATTTTACTCTTAGTATTAGTATCCTTAAAATCGTTTTGAAATCGGGCTTCTTCCAGGATTCCAAACAATCTGGGAAAGCAGGAATAATTGCAGGCTAAAATTTTACGTTTCCATAGTTGCAACTTACCAGTAAACGCTTTGATGGCATTCCGATGAAAAATATGTTTGACTCTCCACCTTGTAAATTCAAATTCAATTTGTTTTAAGACTCGAAAATATCTGACAGATAAGCCAATGCAACATGAACGACGGGCTTGCTAAATTCCACATACAATTCAGTTTGTTGGTTATTTTCCAGAAACTTGATCACTTCGTCTCGAAGTTCAAATAATCTTCCTAGCATATTTCCTTTTGAGAGCCAGCGTACTTCTGTATGAAATAAAAGTGTTTTATACACTGCTCCCAAGCCTTCACAAAGAGCCGTAAATGACCTGGAATTTATCGCAGTCTTTTTAATACGATTCACGATTTTGATGCACAGTTTCAAGACATCATTGAGTTCCTTTGGAAGTGTCTTAGCTGCCAATGCTTGACGGTGTATTACACAGTGGATAACAGTAACACTAGGTTTTTTTTCTGACCATCTGCATGAATCCTGATCGACATCCATGCATTGATGGGGCGCCGTCTGTGCATACGCCTATCAGTTTCTGCCATGATAACTCATTTTTACAAAAGAATTCAGAGACGGCTGCCATTATATGAATTGCTTTTGAAGTTGTCTTTAACTCTGTAGAAAACAGCAACTCTTCTTTAATTGCTTCATTTTTTATATAGCGAACGAAAGCTAGCAGTTGGCAACAATTCGCAACATCGGTACTCTCGTCTAACTGTATTGCGAAAAACTGCGATTGTTTGACTGCCGTAACTCAAATTGGTTCAAATTGGTCTGAGCACTATGGGACTTAACATCTGTGGTCATCAGTCCCCTAGAACTTAGAACTACTTAAACCTAACTAACCTAAGGACATCACACACATCCATGCCCGAGGCAGGATTCGAACCTGCGACCGTAGCAGTCCCGCGGTTCCGGACTGCGCGCCTAGAACCACTAGACCACCGCGGCCGGCTTGCCGTAACTAATTGATTTTGTATGTCTTCGGCCATATCATCAATCCGACGTTTCACAGTATTGTCAGAAAGCGGCATTTGTGAAAGTTTTTGTTTGCTTTCTGACCCAAGAACAATATTAGCAGCTTTCAACAAACAGGGTTTGACTAGTGTCTCTCCGATAATATGACTTATCTTGGTCTTTGAAATAAGTAACAATAACTCATACGAGGCTTCAAGTACCTTTTCTGATGTCTGAGCGAAGGATCCAGCAGTATCCAACTTATTTCGCTTCTAATTATCACATTTTGCAGCAAAAAATTCCTTCGGCTTCTCTTTCAATGCACCATGCTTTTCCCACAAATGGCGTTCCAGACGAGAAGGTCTCATGGAATCATTGCTCAATATCTCATAGCAAATAAAACATTGCGGCTGGTCAACACCATCTTTTTGTATAGAAGCAAGCCGTATTTGATATAATCATCATTATATTTACGTTTTTTCACAACACTCATGGCGAAGTAAAAAGAAAACAAGACGTTAACAGTATAATTTCGCACTAACACAGATTTTACTGAGGCACAACTGTGAAAGATTCAACGCGATTTCAGCAAAATCCAATACATCAGATGTGTCAACAACAGCAAGCAACCAACTGAAATAAAGGAAAGCTACTGTTGTCTGCCGGTACCTCAGATGACTGCCTATGAGGAGTGGGACGAAGAACGTGGAAGCCCAGCCGCAGCACAGGTACTCAGTGCACTGTCTGCTACCTGGTGGCCGAGCAGGGCTCTTGCTGGGAGAAATTTCATGGATACACCTCACACATCGCTGGAAACTGTGCACAGTGCCAAGCAGTTATCTCTGTACTCGTACCAAAAGAAGCCATTGTCACAGCAAAGAACGTACACTAATTTCAAACGAAATTATGCCGTATTTCAAAAAGGCAGAAGAAAAGTAACTGTTTTGTCAGATAAGTAATCCGAATTAAAGAGCTGTAGTACTGACCGTTCGAAAAAAAAAATAGCCTCACTAATGGACTTCATTCTCTACCTAGCTGGGTTATGTTTCATTGTTAGCAGTCACGACAATGTTTCCAGAACGGCGTGGAGTACTCTGCTCAGAACGAACACTTGTAGTAGTTTCGCATTCACGTCGTGCACATTTTTCTGGTGACAAACGGCATGACCCTGGCGTCCGAATTACGAACCCGCCAGTTCATTTGAAGCGTATACAGTCTATTAAAGTCACTGTAATCGCATCACATGGGGATCCGAGGGTTGACAGGGTAATAAAACGGCATTTTTGCAGTTACGCAGTATAAGTGATTATTACTCTGATGAACATAGCCTACTACCGCTAAAAGTTATAACATGATTACGTTCAGTTCATGTGTACAAATGTACGGAATAGTTAATACCTGACTTTTCCGTTTTCCAGGTGTCAGAAGAAAGTTGTTTACAAATCTGATATATTAGAATTAACGCATATCGCCTTCGTAATTTTGAGAGTTTCTGTGTGTGACATTCTAAACGTGGCATTCTAAACGTGATCTTCAAAAGCTGTATGTTCTAGGATAGGTTATTGAGATAGGATTGCGGGAAGTGGGACACCAAACGATTGCATTTAGCACCATAATCTATCATTAATACCTGCACATTCATTTTTATTAAAATATCGATATTAAAAAGAAATATTAGGTTTATACCGCTAACTCCACCCGCGCTCCCCTTCCAACATCATCACGCCCCCCCCCCCCCCCCCAAGGGGGGCGCGCCCCGCAGTTTGGGAACCCCTGGCCTAAGATCCATATGAGCAACGTTCCACTAATGCCGACTGTAACCGCTCCTGGCTCACCGACGTATAAACTGGGAAAACACTTGGCCTCTCTACTCCAGCCGCACGTGGGGAAGAGCAACACACACATAAAGGACTCAGAACATTTCATTGAGAAGCTGGAGATACTAAAACTTGCACCAAACGATATCCTGGTCAGCCTTGATATTGTTTCTTTGTTTAGGAAAGTGCCACTCTGAGACGCTCTGGGGAACATCGGTTCCATTTTCGAGCAAGTCATTACAAAGCTCTGCCATGCATGTCTCACCACGAGCTGTTTCACGTGGAATGACCATTTCTACGAACAGCTGGAAGGCTTTGCCATGGGTAGTTCCCTTAGTCCAGTGGTGGCCAACTTCTTCATGGAGCGTTTCGAAGCACAGGCACTGAACTCGGCGACTTGTAAACCTAAGGTGTGGTACAGGTACGTCTATGATACTTTCGTTGTGTGGAGCCATGGTGAAGAACAGCTCGTGAGAATCAGTGCAGCATTACCGAGGGATGTTACCCTATATTTGCTGAACACTTGAACAGCCTCCACACCAACATAAAATTTACCATGGAAGTAGAAAAGGACAATAAACTACCATTTCTAGACGTGCTGGTCACAAGGGACGGCGATAACCTGGGCCATAGCGTGTACCGAAAACCGACACACGTGGACCGATACCTGCACAAACTATCAAACCACCACCCGAGCCAGAAAAGAAGTATGACTCATACGCTCGTAGCGCGAGCTGGACGAATATGTGAGCCGCAGCACCTCAAAAGCGAAATGCGACATTTGGAAAGTGTTCTGACGAGCAATGGGTACTCCACAAATTGTGGTAGAAGTGTAACAGAGCCAAACACTCGACGAAGTAAGAAATCAGGAAAAGAAATGTCGGGTACGGCATTTCTGTTGTGCGTTCCCAGAGTGACGGACAGAATTGATCATATATTGCACAAACGCGGGGTAAAGACAATTTTCAAACCGACAAAGAAGGAAAATAATGTCTTAGATCGGCAAAGAATAAAAGGGACCCATTTGAAATTTCGGGAATATACAACATACCATGCACACGCGGAAAAGTTTATGTCGGAATGACTGGACGATCAATCAACACCAGGATCAAAGAACATAAGCGACATTGCAGGTTGGGGCAGGTGGAGAAATCGGCCGTGGCAGAGCACGCGCTGAGTGAGACCGACTACGTAATAAAATTCTCCGACGCGGAATTCTGGCTGTAGAGAAGCACTATCACACCCGCTTGTTTAGAGAAGCTATACAGATACACAAACACGGGAACAGCTTCAACAAGAAAGAGGAAAGCCTTAAGCTAAACGGATCCTGGCCTCCCGTACTGCAGCGAACGACCGTCGCAGGTAGCAAGAGGAAAACCGCACCGGAAATGACCTCGGAGAAGACCTCGGAGAAGCCCTCGGACATTGGCGAGCCAGGTACATATAGTCTGCGGCTGCGAGCACGGCTCCACCACCGGCAATGGAGGGTGAAGCTTTGACAATGCCAGCCACTCGTGCTGGCGAAACGTCAGTAAAATTATCAGACAAATGTCGGCCGAAGAAACAGAGACAGAGGCAAATAGGCAGTTTGTCAGTGTAGACAAAGCTGAATTACTTTTTTCTCTCCATATATTCTGGCCAATAGCATCTGTCTTTGTGCAGCCTGCAAAGTTTCACAGTAATGTTGAATCCAATTAATGCTTCCAACTTTGCAAAGATGAAATATGAAGAACTTTCTATAGAACCGAAATCACCTATTTCTACTGAATAGGAGAAATTACTTATGAGTTATTGGTTAATTTCGTGGACGTACTGGTATTAACAATAAAATATATTCGACGACAGTGAAAAAGATCACTTTGTCATTAAGTTCAACCATTTTATTCTTATAGTAAATTAAGATGAGCTCGTTTTTTTGCATTTGGAAATTATACAGTTTTTAATAAATCTTCAAGTAAAGTTATTTTTATTTGTTCAGGAGAGACTACTGCATATGATGGGGTATAGGGACTATTGCACACTAAAATGTAATACTTTTAGTTGATACACATCTGAAACGTATTGTTAGCCTTACTTCTAGTGTTGTTAATTAGTACACAATTATGTGTCTATCTAATTTGGATTCTCTGTTTTAATTTTATATGTCAAATACAGAGAGTGGATGAAATCACACTTTTGAAATACTGGTCCCCTACATTCTACTATAAATACTTTACAGGCAATTAGAAATAGTTATCCCTATAATTATTTTCATTTGCTTTAGTAAACCATGTTAATATGGCATTAATGATAAAAGTTTAACTTTATTACAGTTTTCAAATATGTACAAAAATGTCTTAATAACTGTCATTAGATATGCAATTCATTTTTAAACTCTATAGTTCTTCAGGTTGTATACAAGCTTGAAGCAACACTACAGAATTAGAAATTTCTGTACTGTAATATGTTATCATTTAGGGTACAGTTCACATTTCTGCAAGTACAATAAACATTTATTTATAAATGGAAGTAAAATGACGAAATCCCTGAGATGAGAGATAATCAGAGTATGTTACTTTACATCATTACTTATTTGGTGACAAGGCTTTCTTCATATTTCAGGCAGATGTTCAGTATTACTGTTTTTGTGTGCATACAATCGCCATAAATTCTCCTAGGTTGCTAAAATAATAAAACCTTTATTGAGGAAAAAACAATTGTTGATTGAAAAAACTATAGAGAAACTTGATTACTTTATTTTCTATGTAAATAATTGTTGTTTTTCTATATCTTTATTGGGAGTAGAATAAATCCATTAATTTTGTCACCTTTCTTACAAACTACTCCCTTGCACTCGGTAGCTTATGCATATTATTCAAGAATATCAGTAGTGTCTTTTTCAATCAATTAACATCTGTTTAACTGATATTTCATTAACAGTTCAGACATTTTATTCTCTCCATTAGATCAGATAATTTAATCTAGAATCATCATTTTTGTATAAGCTGTAGGAATACCAGTGTGTCTTTATTAAAGATGCGCAAATCAGTATTCTTCCACAGTTCAGCTCCAAAGAATATGGGTTTAACGTCTGTTCATTTGACCCAACAATGCGTAGTATGAATAGGATGCATTCACCAGCTGGAAGATAAATATACATAATGAGATCAGAAGAAGTTGCGTTGACTATAAATGTATGTAAACTGATTGCATACATCTAAGTAATAAATGTACTTGAAAAGTGTACACTGCTATGATGCTATGGTGAAATGTATCTTTTTTCAGAAGGAGCTCAAAATCTGTGGTTAGAAAAACAGTGATTTATGACAGTGTTCTTACTAACTGAATTTGTGGTAGAAAGAATCATTCAATACGAGTTGAAAGTCCGTAGTATTTACATAATGTTACGTAAAAAAGTAATGGTTATTAGTTAGTATACACATAACTTTAACTGACGACCTTCCCAATGATTATTATTTACATAAACAACGTTGGATAACCAGAGATAAAAGACAGTATTCTCGACCTTCATTGTGTATGTAACTCTATTACGCCGTAGATTCGATTCCTTAGACTGTAACAAAGGAGACAAACATGGAGTAAACAACTACTTCCGATATTGTACATGTGCATCTAAATGACTATTCTGCAATTCACACTTTTAAGTGCCGGGAAGAGCGTTCATCGAACCACCTTCATTCAGCTATATCTCTACCATTCCACTGTCGAAAAAAGTGCGGAAAAAAAGAACACTTAAATCTTTTCGTATAACCACTGACATCACTTATATAATTGTGATCTCCATAAGCAATTGGGCATCAGCAAAATATTTTCGCATTCGGAGGAGAAACTGGTAACTGAAATTGTGTGAAAAGACCTCGCCATAGTTAAAAACGACATTGTTTTAACAACTGCCCCCTCCCCTCAAACAGTTCCCGGGCCATGTCCGTTAAACTAACCCCTACTTCACGATAATCAGCATGTGAAATTTTGTCGTACGTCAATTTAGGCAGGTGAGGACCCAATATCGCTGCATATTGGACTCAGAAGCGGACTGAGAAGTGCATCGGTGGCAATCACTAATAGATCTGTTGCATCTTTGAAGTGTTCTGCCAATAAAATACAAAAATGTAGCCTTTCTTTTGCTTTTCCCACTACATTTTCCATGTCAGCGTTCCAGTTTAAGTTGTTCGTAACTGTAATGCTTAGGTATATAGTTGAATTGACAGCCTTTGGCTTTATGTGCTTTCTTATCGTGTAATCAAAATTTAACGGATTTCTGTTAGTATTCCTGTGGGTGACATCAAACATTTCGTTATTTACAATCCATTGCTGCTTTTAGCACCTTAAGATATCTTGTCCAATTCATTTTGCAGTAGGTTTTCATTGTCTGATGATTTTATTGGACTGTAAGTGAAGGACAGCATCATCTACAGACAATCTGAGAGGACTGCTCAAATTGTCTTCTGAATCGTTTGTGATGGATGAAACATTAATTCCTGACTGGGAATGGAGGAAGGAATGTCCTATAGATACGTGTCCGGAAATGGATGGTGTGCGTGAAACGACGAGTTGTCCCAGAACACAGAACAGAACTGCATCTCATCCACGTTACAACAGATTTTAAATGTGGCTTCCTTCGAATTGCAGGTCATAGTGGCAGTAGCTAGACGTTCATTTGTCTGAAAGGACCCATGGTCACATAAACGTCCAAAAAGTGCTTGAAATGTTGTGGGATGTGGTTGATGCCTGTAAGGGCACTTGTTTTGGTGTAGTTGTGCTGTCTCTCGACCATCTCCATCTGCTTGGACGTATATAAACACAATCTCGACTTGTTTGCTACATTAATACTGAACTATTTTGCTGCTTACAGTTCGCTGCCTCTATCACACATCCTCAACACACAGCACTTGATCAGAGGAACTGTCATTCGTCTGAGCCCTCTACCGTGGCATGATGCATTTCCGGACACATGTTCATAGCACCCTTTCTTCTCCAATTCCAGTTAGGAACTCGTCCCTGCACTTTGTTGGTTTTACTGATATTCATCCTGCATGGATTAAAAACAACAGCGGGGCTGTAGTACTTCCTAGGGTCACACTTGCATCACTTCCGATTTACTCCATGACTTTGCGTCTTTTTTTACGAGATTTGATCTCTTTGTAAGTAAATCACGAATATCGCCGCACAACTGAGGCGATACTCCAGAGGCACGCGTAACTGAAGGAAATGCTATGACTTGTCGTAGTACATAGATTGAACGCTGGTACTGGAGGCATGTTTATAATAAAAATGTGGTAATATTAAATGTGATGGGTACAGATTCACAATACGAAACAATATTCATAGACCTTTTGCATCAGCAGCCTTAGTGGCGGAACACTTGTCGGGAAACTTACAGAATACTTCGTGTAAATATTCTGGTCACAGTATAGTTTTAAGTGGAGATCTTAACATACCAGCTATAAACCTGCTGGTGACAAACAGACTCTAACTTTTCGACTCAGTAGCCTAGAATATGGAATCAGTGACCATAATCCAGTTAGAGCAACGCTGCATACGGTGGTAAATGGAATTACAAAGAAAGGCATGAAGATCTTTCCGTTTAACAGGAGCAACAAGAGAGATTTCAGATTACCTTGCAAGTTTCTCCAGCACTGACAATGTTGACCATCAACGGACAAAGTTCAAAAGCGTTGTAGAGTACGCACTAGACATGTACGTCCCGAGTAAAGTTATAAGCGAAGGAGTCCTATGAACATGTGTCCGGAAATGCATCATGCCACGGTAGATGGTGCTGACGAATGACAGTTCCTTCGAACATAATGAATTACCTCGAAGAAAACGATCTATTGACACACAGTCAACATGGGTTTAGAAAACATCGTTCTTGTCAAACACAACTAGTTCTTTATTCACATGAAGTTCTGAGTACCATTCACAAGGGATTTCAGATCGATTCCGCATTTCTGGATTTCCGGAACGCTTTTGACACTGAACCACACAAGCTGCTCGTAGTGAAATTGCTTGCTTACGGAATATGGTCTCAGGTATCTGACTGGATCTTTGATTTCCTATCAGACAGGTCACAGTTCATAGTAATTGACGGGAAGTCATCGAGTAAAGCAGAAGTGATTTCTGGCGTTCTCCAAGGTAGTGTTATACGCTCTTTACTGTTCCTTATCCACGTAAGCGACTTGGGAGACAATCTGAGCAGCCGTCTTCGGTTGTTTGCTGATGACGCTGTCGTTTATCGACTAATAAAGTCATCAGGAGATCAAAACAAACTGTAAAACGATTTAGAAGAAATATCGGAAGGATGCGAAAAGTAGCAGTTGACCTTAAATAACGAAAAGTGTGAGGTCATCCACATGAGTGCTAAAAGGAACTCGTTAACTTCGGTTACGCGATGAATCAGTCTAATCTAAAAGCCGTAAATTCAACTAAATGCCTAGGTATTACAATTATGAACAACTTAAATTGGAAGGAACACATTGAAAATGTTGTGGGGAAGGCTAAGCAAAGACTGCGTTTTATTGGCAGGACACTTAGAAAATGTAACAGACCTAATAAGGAGACTGCCTACACTACGCTTGTACGTCCTCTTTTAGAATACTGCTGCGCGGTGTGGGATCCTTACCAGATAGGACTGACGGAGTACATCGGAAAAGTTCAAAGAAAGGCAGCACGTTTTGTATTATTGCGAAATGTGGAAGAGAATGTCACAGAAATGATACAGGATTTGAGATGGGAATCATTAAAAGAAAGGCGTTTTTCGTTGCGACGGAATCTTCTCACAAAATTACAATCACCAACTGTCTCCTCCGAATGCGAAGATATTTTGTTGACACCGACTTACATAGGGAGGAACGATCACCGAGATAAAATAAGGGAAATGTGAGCTCGTACGGAAAGATATAGGTGTTCATTCTTTCCGTACGCTATATGAGTTTGGAATAATAGAGAATTGTGAAGGTGGTTCGATGAACCTTCTGCCAGGCACTTAAATTTGATTTGCAGAGTATCCATGTAGATGTAGATGTAGAAGTGTAGACCATCAACAAAGTAAATAGCTTATAAATGTTGAAATTTGTGTGAATTTCTAAGGGACCAAATTGCTAAGGTCATCGGTCCCTACACTTACACACTACTTAAACTAACTTACGCTAAAAACAGCACACACACCCATGCCCGCGGTAGGACTCGAACCTCCGGCGGGAGGGGCCTCACAATTAGTGACATGGGCCCTCTAACCGTGCGGCCACAGGGCGGGCAATAGCTTACAAAACATTTGTTCGACTAATACCGGAATGCTACTCTTCAGTATGGGATCCGTACCAGATAGGATTGATAGAGGAAACAGTGGAGATTAAAGGAAGAGCAGCATGTTTCAAGTACTGGTTCATTTAGTAAGCGCGAAAGCGTGACAGATGTGATCAAACAACTCCTGTTGCAGGACCTGCAAGAGAGGCGTTCTGCATCACGGTATGATTTATTGCCGAAGTAGAGTGTACGTTCTTAGAAAAGTCGACCTATATATTGCTCACTTCTACGTATATCTCCCGGAAAGACCATTCAAGGTAAAATTTAGACAGACTTGAGACAACGTGTAGGCTTAGTAGCAGTTGTTTTTCCTGCGAACAATACCCTAGTTTAAGAGGTTCAAAATGGCTCTGAGCACTATGGGACTCAACTTCTGAGGTCATTAGTCCCCTAGAACTTAGAACTAGTTAAACCTAACTAACCTAAGGACACCACACACAGCCATGCCCGAGGCAGGATTCGAACCTGCGACCGTAGCGGTCTCGCGGTTCCAGACTGCAGCGCCTAGAACCACACGGCTAGTTTAAGAGGAAAACAGGGAATTGACACTGGTACATAACGTATTCTGCGCTATACACTGTAGGGTGGATTGTGCAGCATAGATGTAGACGAACAAGTTGCTCGGTAGCACTGTCACCTTCAAATTCACGAAAAGCAATTAGCCTGCATCTTTTAGTTGAGCTGGTCAATTTTAACAAAACTCCTTAGCAGCATCGCACTCTAATTTGGTTGCCTGAATTAGTTTTAAGCTACCATGATAAGACTTTACACAGACCGAGACGAAGGCTTCCCTGTTGATTGGGTAGAGGCGTCCAGCGGTGAGAACCAGAGGTTTCTGGGCCCTGCTGATGAGGATTCTCAGGCTGCGTTTGAAACGTCCACTCGCTTCCACCCAGCAACAGCTGTATGCTGACAGCACCACCGCCTCCGCCTATGGACAGCAAAACACCTCAAGAAATTTTCTTCGTTCTGCCATGTCGAGGGGACATCACTAGCGCTGAAATAAAAAAAAACACACACATCTGCCTTTCGTTTTATGGTATTGCTGTTTTTCGCCAGGGCATATTTTACTCGCCTTAAATGTTTCTCAGTGTGGTTCATCATCTAAGCAGTTTATCTACAGGAGGGTTGAAATATTCACTGATTGAAATTTATATTGTGGGGAGAGAAAAGAAGATTAGGATTTAACACCCCATAGACGATGAGATCATTGTAGACAGAGCACACTCTCGGTTTTTAGAAGAACAGGGAAGTATATTTATTTATTTACTGCTGCCAAGAAACTAAATCTGTATAACAGAAATTATGACTGCAGAAATAGTAAAGCATGCACTCAATCATTAATCAGTGCTGATTAAATGTGCTGCTGTTTTAATATTCTACACCAAAATCATCATGTAACGTATTAAAATTATTACGAACACTCTCTTTCTTTCAGTAGGCGTGCCATTTTATATCGTAACTGGGTGAGCACCTGTCGTTGCTCGGGTATGGTTTTATTCAAACAGTTAGTCCTTTTCTTCTTGCCCCCGCCCTCTGTCCTCCTTCTTCTCGCCCTCTCTTCTCCTTCTTTATTCTCTTCTGCCCATGTCTTCCTCATCTTCGTCTCTCTGAATATCTTCTAATTCTTTCTTCAGTCCACTTCCTCCTCTTCCTACCTCTGTCGAACTCATACTCCATACTCCCCCCCCCCCCTCTCTATCCATCTCCTCCGACACATATCACTCTCCACCTCCTCCGTTGTACTCTCTATTCATCTCCTCTTTACTCTCTATTCATCTCCTCTTATCCCTCTTTCTATGCGTTTCCCCCTACCCCATCTCTGTCCATTAGTTCCTCTCTGTCGTTACTCTCCTCCCCCTCTTTCTCTGTACGTCTGCTCTTTCCCCTCCGTATGCCCATTTCCTCCTCCCTGTATCTCTCTCCATCATCATCTTTCCCATCTTTGTGTCCAACTCCTGCCCCCTCTCTCCGTTTATCTCTTCCCCATCCTATATCTATTTCCTCCCAGTCTTTGTCTCCCCATCTCTCCCACTCCTATCCTACTCGGTACATCAAAACCGCACCAATAGGAGGTTGTTGGTTCTCACACCACAGTATTTCTTTCCAGGCCGTAAAATGTGTTTGGCTGAAGTCTATACAAGCATTTAAGTCGTTCATTTTCCCAACAGTTTCAGCAATGTGCGAACAGGTACGATATATTTAACATAATTCACACATTTTGTATACATGTTTCAGGTATATTTGTAGCATATTTTGCCATGCAATTTCGTTTTCAAGCAGCTCTGTGTTTAGACTTCTTCTCTTCTGAACTACATGTCGTACACACTGAAGTGCCAAAGACACTGGTATAGGCATGCGTTTTCAAATACAATGTAAACAGGCAGAATAGAGCACAGCGGTCGGCAACGCCTATATAAGATGCCAAGTGTCTGCCGCAGTTGTTAGATCGGTTGCTGTTGCTACAATGGCAGGTTACCAAGATTTAAATGAGTTTAAACGTGGTGGTGGAGCACGAGCGATACGAACAGCATCTCCGAGGTAACGAAGAAGTTGTCATTTTCCCGTACGACCATTTCACTAGTGTACCATGAATATTAGAAATCCGGTAAAATATCAGATCTCCGACATCACTGCGTACATAAAAAGATCCAGAAGAACGCGACCTACGACGACTGAAGAGAACAATTCAACGTGACAGAAGTTCAGCCCTTCCACAAATTCCTGCAGATTTCAGTGCTTGGTCATCAACAAGTGTCATCACGCGAACCATTCAACGAAACATCTTCTATATGGGCTTCTGGAGCCGAAGGCTCACACGTGTAACCTTGATGACTGCTCTACACAAAGCTGTACTCTTCGCCTGGGCCCGTCGACACCGACGTTGGACTGTTAGTGACTGGAAACATGTTGCCTGGTCGGACGAGTCTTGTTTCAAATTGTATCGAGCGGATGGATGTGTACGGGTGTGGAGACAATCTCTTGAATACGTGGTGCCTGCATGTAAGCAGGGGACTGTTCAAGCTGGTGGTGGTGGTTAGTGTTTAACGTCCTGTCGACAACGAGGTCATTAGAGACGGAGCGCAAGCTCGGGTTAGGGAAGGATTGGGAAGGAAATCGGCCGTGCCCTTTCAAAGGAACCATCCCGGCATTTGCCTGAAACGATTTAGGGAAATCACGGAAAACCTAAATCAGGATGGCTGGAGACGGGATTGAACCGTCGTCCTCCCGAATGCGAGTCCAGTGTGCTAACCACTGCGCCACCTCGCTCGGTGATTCAAGCTGGTGGAGGCTCTGCAATGGTGTGGGGCGTGTGCAGTTTTAGTGATATGGGGCCCCTGATACGTCTAGACACGACTGTGACAGGTGACACGTACGTAAGCATCCTGTCTAACCATCTGCATCTGTTCATGCCCATTGCACATTCCAACGGACTTTGGCAATTCCAGCAGGACAGTGCGACACCACACATGTCTATAATTGCTACAGAGTGGCTCCAGGAACACTTTTCTGAGTTTAAACACCTCCGATGGCCACCAAACACCCCAGACATGATTATTATTGCACGTATCTGGGATGCCTTGCAACGTTCTGTTCAGAAGAGGTCTCAACCCGTTTGTACTTTCACGAATTTATGGGCAGCCCTGCAAGATTCGTGGTGTCAGTTCCTTCTAGCACTACTCCAGACATTAGTCTAGTCTATTCCAGGTCGTACTGCGGCACTTTTGCGTGTTCGAGGGGGCCCTATACGATATTTGACAGTTGTACCAGTGTCTTTGGCTCTTCAACGTAATTTTGCAGGTACATTCAGCGGCACATGTGGATACGTCTGCCGAATGTGTTGGTAATAGAACTGGTGGCAAGGAAGTTTAAGTGCCAAGCCGATCCACTAGTTTAGATCGAAATAGGGAAAATACACTTGAAATGAAGTGGATATGAAAATACGGTATGATGATCCAATTAGCCATCTTCTGCCCCCTTGTTATGAAAGCTTCCTCCATGAATATTAACAAATGGCGTATTAATGACAAATTCTTTCCGTGAGCTACAAAAAGCCGTTGAAAAGTCACTTCAAATGTACTCCCGTTTGCTACAGTAACTTTCTGAAAAAACTGGTTTTTATTTCTTACACTGTTTCTTAAATACCCTGATATTTTACTCTTTTACGACGTAGATATTTCGCCCTTTATCACTAATGCAAGATTTTGCAGTGGAATTCGATGCGGAGATAGTCGGTTCGAATTCAGGTCTTCGAAGACATTTTCATCACGAATACTGGGCCGAAATGGATAGAAAGATGGTGGCGTTCAGTGCCTTAACAGCAACGTATATCAGTATCTTGTGCTGGACAATAAATCTCTTCGCAATGTGTCACAAAATGAGAGAACGTAACATGATGATGGCCAATCGTACGTCGAACGTCGGAGACACATACGCTTACAAAATTTTAATTTTAGGCTGGGATACTGGACTAGACTGTCCCAGAAATAAATTAAAATTAGCTCCAATCCTCCCCTCCGACAGAAGTTTTCGGGAGTTTTCTCTTGATTTTAGACACAAATCCCAGTCTGGATATTCGCACCAAAAAATTTCCTATTTGGCTACCCTTTGCCTCACTTCTAGTCTGCTCGGATGTTCCACTGAAAACAACGAGGTTCTACTACAGCCCATCCTGCTTTTACGAGATGGGAATCAAAGATACAAAAATTAAGCATCACGCTAACATGATGGCATCACAGTCCAAATGAATCTTATTATTGACATACAACTGGCAACTATAGCAAATATCTTCAACTACTTTTTAACCACAAGTATTTTCCCTGAGATCTGGAAAACGGAACTAGTAATGTCACTACCTAAAGAAGACTTTGCCACAGTACCCTCTGTTTACAGACCTATTTGCATTTTATCTACACTACCCAAGGTCTTACAACATATGGTCCACGATATATTCCACGACCAGGTAAAAAACCATCTATCACAGGATGCCCGGCCGTGCGGGGTAGCTGCGCGGTCTCAGGCATCTTGTCCCGGTCCGGGCGGCTCCCCGTGTCGGAGGTTCGAGTGCTCCCTCGGTCATGGGTGTGTGTGTTGTCCACAGCACAAGTTAGTTTAAGTTAGATTAAGTAGTGTGTAGGGTTATGGACCGGTGACCTAAGAAGTTTGGTCCCATAAGATCTTACCACAAATTAATAGGACACCCCTGTGACAGCGGCCAATGAGCATCTGTTTCCGCGCTAATTCCTTGCTATAAAGCCGACGCTGGGAACTTGCAGTCTCCAGTCATGGACACTCACGTGAAGATGACTGGACGGTTTCCAGCCGAAATATAGTGGTAAGAAGTCAGCAAGTTACAGTTGTAATCCCGAAACCTCATCGAATATTCAGTACGCCGGGAAAACTTCAAGAATAACATAAGATATCTCTTCGGGGAGGAGAAGGCAATACAAATATAGTGGTTGGACGGGTTACGCAATACGCGAGTGATATTGTTAAGTTCTCAGTGTTTTTTACTGGGCTGTCGGAACAATAAACTTATTCCGATGTTTGCCAGATTGAGACATTTTATCCAGACCGCTGCTGCAAAATTCATTATACGAAAGGCGAGCCCAACACTAGTGAAGGAGAGAATGGAAATGGCGTCAATCCTGCAATCACTTTCCTGGGCATGGGTCATCGACGTGACCTGAGCAAAATTGGACTGGGTCCATAAGCAGTCTACATCAAGACAGTTTTCGAAGTTCGCCCGGCAGTCAGCTACGTTACCACAAGAAGATACTTTTCGACGCCCCGTGGTCAATTTAACGGATAAGGTTTTGGACAACGTAACACTGCCTGTGCTTCCAAAAGGCTTGAACTTCGGCCTTACGCCGAAACCCTGCCTCTGACAGATTTTATTAGTGCTGTTGAGGATGCTGTCACACCTCTTCCTAGTGAAGCTGCAGAAGAAATAAGACGTGAAACATATCGTGCACTCACGAAAGCTTTACCTAAGAAGAGCTACATTTCTGCCTTGGAAAGGGCCACACTACGAAAGCTACGAGGTGATCTTACCGGTGGATAAGGAAAACGCCACCATGCTGTTGCCTCGTGAGGTTTATGAACAGAAAATTTATAGCTTGCTATCGGAAGACTTACGAAGATCCCGCAGCGAAAGTGGAAAGGAAAACATCAGCACTGCTGAATTGTTGTTCTGTTCCGCAAGAAGTGGCCAGCAGACTAAGACCTCATAGTTCTGTGTCACCCAGGTTATACGGTGTTCCGAAGATTCATAAGAAACAGTTTCCGTTACGGCAAATCGTCAGTAATTTCGACGCCCGCACGTATGATTTGGCGATACATCTCGCCTCTCTACTGAGACCTTTTGTGGAGAAGTGCGCGCATCATGTTCGCAACAAGGCTGACCTTATCAATAGACGGAAGTCACTTCAACTCAGTGAAACTGACTTATTAGTGAGATTCGATGTCATCTCACTTTTCACTAAGGTTTCTCTTGTGGACTCTTTGTCACACATCAGCAATAAGTTCACAGCCGATATAATAGCACTTTTATGTCATGTCCTTTCCTCAAATGACTTTTTATTTAACAACGAATATTTTGAACAGACTGACGGTGTTGCCATGGGCAGTCCTCTCTGCCCTTTGGAGGTATACTCCTTTATGGAAGACTTTGAAGAAAGGGCACTTGATTCGGCAGAACTTAAACCGAGATTCTTCTGGCGAAATGTAGATGACACTTCTGTAGTGTGGTCCCATGGTGAGGAAGAACTGTCACGTCTCTTGTAACATCTGAATTCAATCCACAATAACATCCAGTTTACTATGGAAACAGAATAGGACGGTTGCTTACAATTTTAGGACGTCTTGGTTACTAGGGGAGTGGATGGGTCATTAGGGCATTCTGTGTACTGTAACCCCACACATACGGATCTTTATCTGCAAGCGTCGGGTTGCCATCACCCTTCACAACCTATTGGTGTTCTTAGAACGTTGGTGCACTAAGCTAACATAAGTCAGACGATAGGCGCACTACATGAAAGGTGCGTTGAACATCAGCGCTGCACTCGCCTTTCGCAACCCATTAGGTCGGCCGTAACTGAGCATTGTATTGCCACAGGACGCTATGGATTATTCTGCCACAGAAATCTTGGCATCAGCGAAAACTTTTTGGGATGCAGTAATTAAAGAATCCGTGGAAATACATCTAACACTAAATTTTATAAATCGTGACAGCGGCTTTCGACTGGACAAGCCTTGGGACAGACGATCTCTCTCATTTCTTCTGAGAGAAGTCAGTTTATTCAAAGTGACATCTGACTTATTTTAACGACCCGAGCGTGCTTTTCCACAGGGGATGGACATGTAGTTTCACCTTTACGCATGCGCCTGCGCGCCACAGATAGACCATTAGTTGCAGAGGGCGCGGATTTCGATAAGAGGACGCTCTTGTGACGGCCACCAATGCCTATGCGTTTACGAGCCAAATTTTTGCTACAAAGCCGACGCCAGGAACTTGCAGTCTCCAGTGGCGGACACTCACCTGAAGATGGCTGGATGGTTTCCAGCCGAACTATTGCGGCAAGAAGTCAACATGATAAGGCTGCAATCACGAAACCTCATATCCAACTACACTCAACCTACTAGGCGAATACCAGTCAGGTCTCCTTAAACGTTTCAGCACATCTGCCTTATTAACGGTAACACATATTCTGCCATGGATGCACGAGAGGCAACAATCATCCACTTCTTAAGACTTCAGCAAAGCCTCTGAGACTGTTTTATTTGACCTTTTACTTGCCGAACTGAGCTGTGTAAATTCCGCGCCAAGTGCAGTGCAGTGTTTTTGTTCATATCTGGCGTGTCGCCAGCAACGCTTCATGTCAGACACCTTAAAAACTCAGTCGAGGCAGATAGTAACAGACGTACCCAAGGGTTCACTATTACGTCCTGTGCTCTGTGTATATACGTGTTTACATGTGCTCTATATTTGTCACCAGTTTTGTCCCACCGCAAATACCACATGTACGCTGACGACCTCTAGCTGTATCTAGGAGCAAAACGAATAAACCTGAATACACCTATCAAGAATCTCCTTACTGATCTGTGCACACTACCAAAATAGGTGCAGGATATGACCTGAACCCATACAAAACCCGAGCGCTACTGGTGGGTTGTTCTAGGTTTATTACCTGAAATATCATGAATCCCTACCATCCTTGGCCCTAACTAAACATCATATGAACAGACCTGGGAAAACCAAACTGTACCGACCGACTGCCATGTCATGCTCAACCGACAGGCGTCACTGGATGCGGATTTGGAGGGGTATCTTTTGATAAACCGCTCTGACGGCCTTTGTCAGTTATCGTGACCGGAGCCAATATTTCTCAGTGAAGTAGCTCGTTAATCGATCTCACAAAAACTGAGTGCATCCCGCTAACCAACAGCGCTCGGCAGACCCGGACGGTCACCTACCCAGGTTCTAGCCAAGCCCGACAAGACTTAACTTCGGTGATCTGACGGGAAACGCTGTTACCACAGCGGCAAGGTCGTTGACAACTTTGATCCTGCATGGGTCAAATGTCGACTTCTTTCCTTCAGCCAAGAGTCTACGAGTAATAATAGATGAAAATCGACATCGGACAGAGCTCATAACTGCAATGGACAAGTAAGCATCAGCATCACTCCACGCCCTATAAAAATATGAAAAGCTGCTCCCTCTTGACCTGAAAAAAAAACTTGTACCTCACCATCACGCTTAGCTATCCTGGCCGCATGCAGACCGGCTTAGAGAATTCCATACCACCTGTCTTCTCTACTGTCTTGTCAACGAATACTGTCCTACTAATCTCTCCTCGACATGAGCGCTCTTATCTGAACAACGTGGCAGAAACTCCCGTTCCCATAAGAGAAAATTCCTTTCTGTACCACTCCATCGTTCAGCAACTTTCTCGAAGTCCTCTTCAGTAATAGTAAGCCGTATTTAAAACAACCTCACTCGTTACATTAGCGAACTCAGTAACAACTCCATCTTCAGAAGACAGCTAATGACATATCTACTAAAGCAACATTACCACTGTCCATGCACGCACTTGTCACCTTTGTGCATCATTCTTTCATACCAGATACCAGATAGTTCTCATTTCCTAGTGGTCTTTCTAGTGCAGTCTTCTTAAATTTCCTTTCTCCAGAACTCAATGTATCAGAAAATATCTGTCTTGCGCCTCCTCCTTTTTCTCGCTCATTAGTCTTCTAACTGGTTTGATACGGCCCGCCACGAATCCTTCTCAAATACCAAGCTTCTCACTTTAGAGCAGCTCTTGAAACCTACGTCCTCAATTTTATGCTAGATGTTTTCCAAGCCATGTCTTTTTCTGATGATTTTACCCACTTCAGCTCCCTCTATCTTCAGTCAACTGATTCCCGGTTGTTTTAGCAAATATCCTGTCATGCTGTTCCTTCCTCTTGTCAATGATTCTCATATATTCGTATCCTCGCTGATTCTGCGGAGAATGTCCACATTTCTAACCTTACCAGCCCACCGAATGTTCAACATTTTTCTGTAGTGCCGCCTCTAAAATGCTTCGATTCCCTTCTGTCCCGATTTTCCCATAGTCCATGTTTCGCTACCATACAATGCTGTGCTGAAAACGTACAATCTCATAAAATTCGTCCTCAAATTTAGGCATATGTGTGATACTAGTAGACTGCTTTTGGCCAGGAAAGCCCTTTTTGCCAGTGCTAGTCTTCTTTTTACCTCCCCCTTCCCACCTACATCATGGGATATTTTTCTGCCTAAGTAGCAGAATTCCTTCATCTAATTCTTAATCCTGTATTCTGATGTTAAGTTTCTTGCTGTTCTCATTTCTCGAATTTCTGATTATCTTTGTCTTTTTCCAGTTTACTCTCAATCCATATTTTGTGCTCATTAGGCATCTCGTAATTCTTGTTCACTCTAGTGAGGACAGCAATGTCATCAGCGAATCTTATCATTGATATCCTTTCACCATGAATTTGAATCCTGTTCTTGAACTTTTCTTTTATTTCCGTCATTATTTCTTCGCTGAAAAGGTTGAACAGTAGGGGTGAAAGACCACATCCCTTTTCAACTCGAGTACTTCGTTCTTCTTCTTGCACTCTTATTGGTCCCTCTTGGTTCTTATACACATTGTATATTACCCGTCTTTCCGTGTAGCTTATCGCTTTTTTTCAGAATTTGGAACATCTTGAACCATTTTACATTATCGAACGCTTTTTAAAAGTCGATAATATTGTTATTATTGTCATTATTATTAATAATAGCATTATTAGCACTATTAGTGCCACCAGTTACTGCAATACAAGTACTGCCATTATTAACTTTATTATTTCAGTCAGTGTTATTTACTCACATTGCCACTTCACTCAGATCATTTCACTACTATTCGTCATATTAAAACATTTTGTTTGGTAACAGTGATGTAAAAAAGAGTGGTTTATTTGCGAAACACGGGAATAATGCAACGGAGGGCCAGATGGCTCTAATGAGATAGGATTAAATGAATAAATAAATACACTAACTACACATACACTGATAAATCAGAATTTTATGACCACTGGCCACTAGCAAGTGGGATGCATTCTGGTGGCGTTTCGGCCACGTAGCGCATTAAGAAAAGTATGTAAGCAGAGCAGAGACGGATGGGGGTTCCCGTAGTGAGTATATGGGCTGAGAATGGAGAAATACACTGAGATAAGCGACTTTGCCAATGGGCAGATTGTTATTAAGCAGAGCCTGTGAACAAGTATCTCGAAAACTGCGATAAGGTTATCGAATTTTCATGTGCTACTGTCGTGAGCATCTAAGGAAAGTGGTAGAAGGGCAGTGAAACTACGACTAGGTGCTAAATGGTTGGACGTCCACGAATCTTCACAGAACGTGGGGTTTGGAGACTTGTCTGCACTCTAGAGGCAGATAAATGGCGATATGTGGCTACTCTGGTGAAAGAGTACAATACCGGTGGACGCACATGTGTGGCGGAGCACACCATTTAGCGCACAGTTTGAACAAGGGGCTCTGCACTCCCACGTGTTCACATGTTGGTCCTGCGACATCGTCAATTACGGGTTTAGCGGGCTCTGGACCATCGAGATTGGACTGTGAGTCATTGGAAACGTGTCAGCTCGGCAGATGAATCACGTGGCTGCTGCCCCAGGCCGACGATCGTCCCCACAAACACCGCCATCTGACCGAACGGCTGCTCAAGCGTCCAGCGTGCCGCGTACGTAAGCTGGTGGGCGCAGTACTATTCTACGAGGGCTATTCGGAAAGTAAGGAACGATAGGTCGTAAAATGGAAAAGCACAGTGTAAATGAAAACTGTTTTATTTGCAACGGTTAGCTACACCTTCCAGCTACTTCTGTACACAGTTGCCGTTCAGACTCAGGCATCTGTCGTAGCGTTGTACCTACTTTTCAGTTCCCTCGTTATAGAAGACAGCCGCCAGTGATTTCGACAATTTTCTAGTCTAGACTGCAGCTCGTTGTCTAAGTCAAAATATTGTCTTCATAGTCAGCGGTTCATGTGAGCAGAGATGAACCTCAGGGTAGCCAATTACGGGCTGTATTGTGGGTGATCAAAAACTTCAAATCGAAAACGCTGCAAGAGCATCTTCATTGCTCCTGCAGACTGCGGCCGAGAATTGTCATGTAGAACGAACCGCATGACAGTTAAGTCATGTGGATCGCATAGCTTCAGGCGAAATCTTTCGCAAACACCTCACACTTGTCGAGAGACACTACTTAGCAGCCATCTTTACGTTCTCACTGCGAGGTCAGGACTGAAAAAAGTGACATGATGCGATCGACAGGCGTACCAGACACAGTGCCCAGCGCATCTGTGCAAAGCTTCATCAGATTTTCACTGTATTTTCCATTTCGCGACCGATCGCACCTTACTTTCCGAATTACCCTGGTATGATAGACGTTCTCCTGCGCTTGCATGGAACATGCGACAGTAATCGAAGACACCAGGTCAACTGCGAACCACCAGCATCCTATCATGCTTGATGTCTTCCCTGACGATGATTTTGCCTTTCAGCAGTATAATTGTCAGTTTCTCGAAGCTCGAATCAGGCTACCGTACTTGGAGGAGAGTGAAAGTCATGTTAATGTTTTGGTAACTAAATTCACCTGATATGAATGTACACAAATCAGAGGACAGTTATTACGGAAATTACATGACTTGTGCGTAGTTACCTGGTGCCACATAGCTCCAGAAATCTTACAACGAACTTTAGAATCGGTAATAAGCAGAATTGGTGATACACTGCGCTACGAAGATGGCCCATAATTAAGCAAGTGGTCATAATGTTTCGTTTCGTCAGTATGTATGAAAACACACGTGTTGAAGTAAAGATTCTGTTATGGGGGAGGAAAGAAAACATTAGCTACAAGATGAGGTCCCAGGGCTCGCCACCAGTAATTCATTTTTCTTTTAAGGAGAGAAATAGAGGGAAGAGGTGGGAGTGGAGAAGGGACAGAAGGCACTCGAAGTGCTACTAGAGTTACTTGAAAGAAAAGCGAGTAATATCATGTTTGACAGAATGGGGGGGGGGGGGGGGAGAAAGGTAGGGCGATTAGAACGAAGGTAACAAGAACTTAATGAGGTTCAGGGTAGACTGTTTGAATACCTATCGTAAATTTATATAGACATGGCCTTAACAAAATAGAATTCGTACACAAATTTAAAAAAAAGTCTCACACGACTGATCTATAAGCACCGAGTCAGATATGTGTGTTCCTCAACAACATTGATTCCGACGGTGTTGTTTTGCAGTTGCCAAATCTTCGACATGTGCCTACCTGCTCGGTTACGTTGTGTGCGGCCCAGCAATACAGGAACACCTGCCCACCTGGCACTGGAAGGAAAGACGCGCACTTGAGCACTGCAGTGAAGTCTGTACTCTGCAAAAATAAAAATATGTCTCAGTAGAAAAGTTAAGTGGTGGAATGCAGCAATTATCATAATTGAGTACCAATTCTCAAGCTACTGAAAATGAAGCGCTATGAAGATTCTCTCAATAGTACATAATAATATATCGTGAAGTAATATTATCACTGACATAGTTCGGTTTATATTTGCTACATTATCGTTGTATAGGGTGCCATACCTAAATCGATAAAAATGGAACACTTGTCGGGTCACTTTGTCGTCCGCCTGTCTGCCAGTCAGTCAGTCAATCTGTCAGCCTGTGTGTCCGACTGTTAGAAACCCTTTTCCTCAGGAACGGGTAGAAGTATTAAGTTGAAATTTATGTCACAAACTAAGGCCCACAGTCATTGGCGGTGCAAGAAGTACAAGTAAGAAATTGAAGTAAGAAATTGAAGTTTCTAAGTCAATGCAATCAAAAAATGGCATTTATATCACATATTTTGATAAACCAAAACTCACTCTTCAGAACCTATAGGGTACTTCCTGTTGACCTAGACTCACGAAATTTGACAAGATGCAAGATTTCTAAGTACAAGTGTACCACATTTATACAAGTTATTTATTTTTTTTTTTTGTTGCAATTTGTTATTCGACCGTCTGTCAAGAGCCCTTTTTCTCACAGATGGGCAGAGGTATCAGGTTCAAATTTATGTCACATATTAAGGTCTATATTCCCTTGGCGGTATATTAAATATATGCTCCTAAGTCAATGCAGTGAAAACATACGGAGACTTACGCTATCTATTTCGATACTCGTAAACTCCTTGATTAAAACCTATACGGTATTTCCCGTTGACCTAGAATAAGGGGAAATTTGGTAGAAAGCAAAGTTTAACAGTAAAACTAAAAAAAAAAAGGTCGGAAAAGTTGTATCACAAGAAAAAAAAATTTTTTTGGTAATTTGTTTTCCGACAGTCTGTCTGTCGGTCTATTAAGGCCTCCTATTCTCAGTAACGGTTGGCCGTATAGTGTAGAAATTTATTTTAGATACTAGGGTCTACGGTGTCTGCTGGTGTAAGAAACTTAAACTTCTAACTAAATGGTATCAGAAGATACGGCCACTAATGTCGAATATTCTGATACTCGATAGCTATATCAAGATAAATCAAGCATTGCATTACCCGTATATAACAAGGGTAAAAGTACAGACGCCTAATATCGGTTTGTTACAGAATCCTTTAACATGCTCTGAGTCCGAATGTAATAATCTTTCTTGAGACTGAAAAGCTTATGTTCCCCAAACAGCATGGTTTTGGAAAGTGTCGCTCGTGTGAAACTGAGCTATCCCTTTTCTCACATGATAAACTGCGAACTACGGATGAATGTCAAGAGGCAAATTTCATATTTTTAGATATCCGCAAAGCATTTGAAACTGTGCCCCATTGCAGTATGTTAACGATGTTAAGAGCATATGGAATAAGTGCGCAGATATATGGGTAGCTGGAAGACGTCTAAAGTAACAGAACCCGGAAAATATTCATCTGAGACAAGCCTACGTCAGGATTGCCCCACAGAAGAGTGATAGCACCACTGTTGTGCTCTATATACATAAACGATTTGGCGGACAGGGTGGGCAGAAATCTGAAGTTGTTTGCTGATAATGACATGTTGTACGATAAGGCGTCAGAGTTGAGTGACTGTAGGAAGATACAAGACGACCAAATTTCTAGTTCCTGTGATGAATGACAGCTAGCCCTAAATGTGAAAAAATATAAGTTAATGCGGATGAGTAGGAACAATAAACCTATAATTTTCGGATACAATAGTAGTGTCCTGCTTGACACATTCGCGTCGTTTAAGTATCTGGACGTAGCGTTGCAAAACGATATGAAATCTAACGAGCATGTGAAAACTGTGGTAGAGAAGGCGGATAGTTGACTTCAGTTTACTTGGAGAATTTCAGGGATACGTGATTCATCTGTACAGGAGATCGCATATAGGACGCTGGTGCCGTCTATTCTTGAATATTGCTCGAGTGCTTGGGATCCGTACCAGGTCAGATTGAAGAAAGACATCGCAGCAATTCAGAGGCGAGGTGCTCGATTTGTTACCAGTAGGTTCGAACAACACGAAAGTGTTACGGAGATGCTTGGAGAACTCAGATGGGAGCCCCTTGAGGGAACGCAACTTTTTTCTTCGAGGAACACCACTGAGAAAATTTAGAGAGCCAGCAATTGAAGCTGACTGCCGTTCGATCCCACTGTCGTCAACATTACATTGTGCGTAAGGACTGTGAGGATAAAATGCGAGAAATTACGGCTCATATGGAGACATACAGATAGTCCTTTTTCCCTCGCTCTAAAAAGTTCCTGAATGGAAAAGATCTATGAAGTCTACCAGCAATGCAGTTTACGGCGAAAGAAGTGCAGTAACTTACTGGTCATTATTTAATTCATCACCAAGTGACTACAACATGGTTACACGGCTTTACAATGATGTCAACGACAGGCAGCAACATGGTGCCATGGTTACCAACCAAATTCCCTTCCCATTATCACTGCATGAGTCAGTGACAAAATCGCACTTACAAATCAATCGCTACCCTGCCATTATTTACAGGAACATATTTTACGTAAAATTTCTCTTATCGCATGAAATTAGTTACCTTATGTAAACAACAGCTCACTGAAGTAATATTGAATACTTACATGAGAGAACTGGGCAGGAAATGCTGGCGGCGGAGGGGTGGGGGGGGTGGGGGGGGGGGAAGGGGTGGGCGGAGAGCATTACCTGTGTATGTAAAGTGTAAAGCGAACAGTCATCGTCGTGCTGGAAGTCGTCTTTCCAGGAGGAACGCTACGACTGACGTACAGGATGACTGAGAATCAATTTCCCCATTTGCAGCATGGAGCAGTGTGCATAGATTTACGTAGAAGCTGTCCATATCCTTTCCTCCTATAGGTGTTACTAGTAACGTATATAGTGTATATATGTAACCAACGCAGTGTTAACACGCTTTGTGGGACTGCCAAGGGGGAAGTGACGATGAGTCTAGGAAAAAATAACCAACAGCGGGATAACATTCTATGAGTGTAGCAAGGAAAGCTAAAGAAGTCTGAAAAAGGAAATGGAAAGGCTGTACTTAGATACAGTGGGATACAGTGAAGTGAAATGGCAAAGAAAGCGTCCATCTCTTTCGTCACCCAATCTCTGTCAGTCTCCTGAACCCCCTCTCTTTCTCCACCACCTCCATCGCCCACTCTCCCACCACCTCCTTGTGCCCCTTTCTCTGTCCATACCCTATCTCCTCTCTCTTTCAGTTTGCACCTTCCCCTCTCTCTGCCTCCTTTCCTCTAATTCTATCTCTTCGTCTTCCTTTCTTTGTCTGTCTCCTTTTCCATTCTCTCTGTCTATTTCCTCAAGTCCCCTCTCTGTCTGTTCCCTTAGCCCCTCTCTCTATCCATCTACTACTCTTTCCTCTTTCTCTTTCCTTTCTCTGTGCATCTCCACATCTCCTCTCTCTCTGTCAGTTTTCCCCTCCCCCTCTCTGCCCATCTCCTCCTCCCCCCTTCTCTGTCCACGTCATCACGCTCACCCTGGTTGGAGGCTGGCGGTTCTTACCCAAAAAGTATTTCTTTCCAGACTGCTTAAATCGTTTACGATCACATTTTTACCGGTGCTTTGCCCGTGTATACACATGCCAACTATAATTCACAAATATTTAACACATTTCACATGTGTTTTTACACTCAAATCATCTGTATCCCTAGCTAATTTCGCCCTGCAGTTTCATTTTCACTTAGCTCGACTTGCATGATGTTATACTCTTGAGCGATGTGCTGTACAGTGATACAATTTTGCAGGTTCATCCAGCTGTATGTGGCTATAGTCTACCAAATGTTTTGTGATTAGAGTTAGTAGTAAAGGTGTATGAAATGAAAATGTGATACACAATGACGCGGTTTTCACGCATTTCAGTGTTTATGACGCCGCATTTCCTGAACTAGATGTCGTTCGACGATATAGTTTTTCTGGTACATTCGGTGGCAAGTGCGAATACTTTCCGCCAAATTTGTCACGAATACAGTTAGTAATAAGGAAGTGATACGCTACAACGTCATTATTCAAGCGACAGTTTTGGGATCGTCAGCGAGAAAAAGTTTTCTAACGGTTTTAAATTATGTGTAAAATTTGTTGCAAGCCCTTTAAGTGCTCTCATTCTCAAATACTGGATAAATAAAGTCAATGGGTTTTTCAAATATTCCAGTCTGATAGGTAGGTATGTCGTACCTCCACAGTAAGTGATATGCCTAAAAAGTTTGTTTGAAATTCTTCCAGTGGTTCAAATGTGGAACATAGGTATACAGATACACACATACATATATACGTACGTCCATTTTTATAATATGTATGGATATTAACAGCAGCAGAAAGTGGCGTAACGGTACTAGGATTCGTAATGAAAAGGGATATTCTCATCAGACTCCACAGTTGACCAACTCCACCAGTGACATTTCAGATATACATGCCAACGTTGCAAACAGTGTTTATGACGCCGCATTTCCTGAACTAGATGTCGTTCGACGATATAGTTTTTCTGGTACATTCGGTGGCAAGTGCGAATACTTTCCGCCAAATTTGTCACGAATACAGTTAGTAATAATAGACGTCGCAAGCTGAAGGTGAAGAGATAGAGAAATAGAGAAAGTGTCAAATGACGTTGATATGGTAATACATAGAAAGTATATGAAGACACTGAACTGCTAATTCACTATGTACAGGGCGATGAAAATCTAATAACCACGTGGACTGGAATGGGCGTATAGAGGAAGGAAGAAAGAGTAACGGGAGCATATGGACTTGACAGAAGGAATGAGAGCAGAGAAAGAGTAATTGAGATTTGCAATAAAAATGGTAAAAGCGAGTAACTTAAACCGGGGTCTAGGGGTAGCATCTTTGACTAGCAATTAAAACATTCTCGGTCGCGGGTTCGAAACCCTCCGCGGCTTTGATCAATAATTGGCATTGGCGGCCGAAGACTTCCGATATAAGGGGTCACCCTCATTTTGCCAACGGCCATGTCAAAGAGGGTGGAGGACCGGACAGAGGTTAAGAGCACTCTCTTGCCCTTGGGGTGGGAAACTGCCCCTAATCAGCAATGATCAACGGCATGAGGATGCAGAAGGCAATGGAAACCACTGCACTGAAGACACATGAGACGTATCCAGAGGACGTGTAGCCTGTAATTAAGAAACAGTCATGATGATCTGTGCATTGGCAAAATATTCCGGAATAGCCCCCAATCGGGTCTTCGGGAGGGGACAGCCAAGGGGTAATTGACCATGAGAAAAAGATTGCGTCATCAACTTAGGATAACAATCTACGTGTCGGGGCGTGGAATGTTAGAAGATTGAATGTGGTAGGGAAGCTATAAAATTTAAAGGCTCAATCTGGATATAGTAGGGGCCAGTGAAGTGAAAAGGAGAGAAGACAACATTATCTGATCAGATGACTATATGGAATTATCAGTGACAGCTCAAAATGGTATAACGGTAATAGGATTCGTTGTGAAGAGGAAAGTGGGGCAGAGTGTGTGCTCCTGGCCGGCCGGAGTGGCCGAGCGGTTGTAGGCGCTTCAGTCTGGAACCACGTGACCGCTGCGGTCGCCGGTTCGAATCGTGTCTGTGGCATGGATGAGTGTGATATCCTTAGGTTAGATAGGTTTAAGTAATTCTAAGTTCTAGGGGACTGATGACCTCACAAGTTAAGTCCCATAGTGCTCAGAGGCATTTGAACCATTTTTTGTGCTCCTGTGAAGCGTTCAGTGATAGAGTTGTACTTATCAGAATCGGCAGCAAACCAACACCGACAACGATAATTCAGGTATACATGCAGACGTCGTAAGCTGAAGGTGAAGAGATAGAGAAATAGAGAAAGTGTCAAATGACGTTGATATGGTAATACAGCACGTAAAGAGAGATGAAAATCTAATAGTCATGGCAGATTGGAACGCAGCTATAGGGGAAGTGGCAGAAGGATAGGTTACGGGACAATATGGGCTTCGGACAAGGAGTGAGAGAGGTGAATGACAAATTGAGTTCTGTAGTAAATTTCAGTTAGTAATAGCGAATACTCTGTTCACATGGGGAGGATGTACATTTGCAAAGCGCCAGGTGATTTGAAAAGATTTCAGATAGATCTCACCATGGTCCGACAGAGATTCTCAAATCAGATACTGGCTTGTAAGGCGTACCCAGGAGCAAATATAGACCGAGATCACTATTTAGTAGCGATGAAGTGCGGCCTGAAGTACTGGTACAGAAGTACCAAGGAACAACGCGATACACATGAAATTCTCTAAGGGTATACGTACAGCAATAAGGAATAGCTCAGGAGGCATTACAGTTGAAGAGGAATTGAGATCTCTAAAAAAGACAGTTACTGAATTTGGAAAGAAAAACATAGGTACAAAGAAGCTAACCGCAAAGAAACCATGGGTAACAGAAGAACTACTTCAGTTCATCGATGAAAGAAGGAAGTACAAGAACATTCAGGTAAGTTAAGGAATACAGAAATACAAGACGCTGAGGAATGAAATAAATAGGAAGTGCTGGGAAGCTAAGACGAAATGGCTGCAAGAAAAATGTGAAGAAATCGAAAAAGAAATTATTGTCGGAAGGACTGATTCAGCATATAGAAAAGTCAAAGCAACCTTTGGTCAACTTAAAAGCAATGGTGGTAACATTAAGATTGCAATGGGAATTCCACTTTTAAATGCAGAGGAGAGAGCGAATAGGAGGAAAGAGTACATTGAAGGCCTCTATGAGGAGAAGGATTTGTTTGATGTGATAGAATAAGAAACAGGAGTAGATTTAGAAGAGACGGGGGATCCAGTATTAGAATCAGAATTTAAAAGAGCTTTGTAGGACTTAGGGTCAAATAAGGCCAAAGAGATTGATAACATTCCATCAGAATTTCTAAAATCGTTAGTTTAAGTGACAACAAAACTACTATTAACTTTGGTGTGCATAATGTCTGGCGAAATACCATCAGACTTTCGGAAAAATAACATCCACACAAATTCAGAGACTACAAGAGCTGGCAAGTGCGAGAATTATCGCACAATCATCTTAATAGCTCATGCATCCAAGTTGCTTACAGGAATAATTTACAAAATAATGGAAAATAAAATTTAGGGTAAGTCAGATGACGATCTGCTTGACTTTACGAAAGGTAAAGGCACCAGAGAGGCAATTCTGACGTAGTGGTTGATGATGGAAGCAAGATAAATCAATACACGTTTATAGGATTCGCCAATGTCAAATGGTGCAAGAGTTTAGAAATTTTAAGAAAATTAGGGGTGAGCTATAGGGAGAGATGTGTAATATGCAATATGTACAAGAGCCAAGAGAGAATAATAAGACTGGACGACAAAGAAAGAACTGTTCGTATTAAAAAGGGTTTAAGACAAGAATGTAACCTATCGCCCCTACTATTCAATCTGTACATCGAGGAAGCAATGATGGAATTAAAAGAAAGGTTCGGGAGTGGAATTAAAATTCAAGGTGAAAGGATGTCAGTGCTACGATTCGCTGTTGAGATTTCTGTCCTCGGTGAAAGTAAAGAACAATTACATGGTCTCCTGAATGGAATGAACATTCTAATAAGTGCAGAATATGGACTGAGGCTAAATCGAAGAAAGACGAAAGTAATGAGAGCAGCGAGAAACTTAACATCAGGATTGATGATCACGAAGTAGTTAAAGTTAAGCAATTCTGCTACCTAGGCAGCAAAATAACCAATGACGGACGGAGCAAGGAGGACATCAAAAGCAGACTAGCTATAGCAAGAAAGGCATTCCTAGCCAAGAGAAGTCTACTAATATCAAATTTCGGTCTTAATTTGAGGAAGAAATTTCGGAGAATGTACGTCAGCACCACAACAATGTATGGTAGTGAAACGTGGACTGTGGGAAAACAGGAACAGAAGAAAATCGAAGCATTTGAGATGTGGTGCTACAGACAAATGTCTAAAATTCGGGGGACTGATAAAGAATGAGGAGATGCTGCACAAGATCTGAGAGGAAAGGAATATGTGCAAAACGCTGAAAAGTAGAAGGGACAGCATGATAGGACATGTGTTAAGACATCTGGGAATAACTTCCATGGTACTAGAGGGAGTTGTAGAGGGTAAAATCTGTAGATGAAGACAGAGATTGAAATACATATAGCAAATAACTGACGACGTAGGATGCAAACGCTACTTTGAGATGAAGAGGTTGGCACAGGAGAGGAATACCTGGTGCGCCACATCATACCAGTCAGGAAACTGATGACTCAAAAAAAAAAAAAAAAAAAAAAAAGTAACAACTCTAGAATCACAAGAAGAAAGAAGAGGACAAATACAGGACAAACTGCAGGGACGTATTCCTAACTAGTAATGGAGGAAAAAAAAGGTCCTATGAACATATGTGCCTGCAACGAAGTATAGAGCTGCATCTCATCCACATCTCAAGTGATGCTCGCAGCAGCCTCCATGGATTTGCAAGTGACAGGGACAAAGCGGTTGTCAGGCAAGATACACATAATACTAATTTGGCGTACACCATGTCGGCGGGCCACTTGCCAGGAACTTTACTGTGGTCTGTCTCAATATCCCGTAGAATTTGGTCCTCCAAATCTGGTGTACGCACAGCCCGCCGTCTCCCTGCACGTTCGTCGGTCTGAAAGGGTCCCTGATCACACTAACGTCCAAACCGGGCTTTAACTCTTTTGTGATATGGTTGGTGACTGTGAAGGTGCTTGTTTTGGTACAACCGTGCTGCCTCTCAACCGTTTGCATGTGTTTGGTCATAAACAAAGACCATCTCGGCTCGTTCCCGACATGAAAATCGGGACTTTCTGCTGCTTACAGTACTTAATCACACAGCCTGAAACACACAAGGAACACACGGCACGTTTACAGAGTTGCTATCATACTTCAGCGCAATCTGCCGTGACAACGATACATTTCCAATCAAGAATCCGTTTCTTTATTGATGTTCACTCTGTATTTCGATAAGATCCGGAGAAATCGGAAGATTCCAGCTGGATTACGTCCTGGACCGACAGAGATTTCAAAATCAAATGTTTATAAGGGGCGTTCCAAAAGAAACGAGCCAGAGGCATAATGAAAGAAATCAGTACCTGTGTGTTAGAAGTATTGACCTTGGCTGTTGAGACACTCATCCCACTGTGAGATAAAGCGGTGAATGGCTGTCTCATAAAATTCCCAGGCCTGCGATGTTTACTAGTTCCGCATGTACAGCTGGACGTCGTCGTCCGAGGTGAATCGTTTGCCCCTCACAGCCTTTTTAAGGAGACCAAAAATGGCGTAATCACAAGGAGTGAGGTCCGGACTGTATGGAGGGTGGCCGAGTACCTCCCATTTGAATTTCTGCAGGAGTGCCGCGACTGTGTTGGCCGTAAGAGGCTTTGCATTGCCGTAGAGTAGAATGACCCCACAGTTGAAATTGCATGGTCGTTTTGATTTGATCACGTGGCAAAGGGTGGTCAAGGTTTGCGAGTAATGCTGGGCTTTCCCGTGCTGCAGGAAGTGAATCAGAAGGGGGCCATCTTGGTCAAAAAAGAACGTCAGCATAACCTTTCCTGCACTCGTGTGGATGACGTTCGCTTTTTTTGGTGACGTTGACCCTGGATGCTTCCACTGGGGACTCTGACGTTTTGTTTTTGGTTCAAAATGATAACACCATGACTCATCTCCAGTGATTAATCGTGCCAGGAACAGATTCCCTTCCCGAGCATCGCGCGGCAGATGAGCAAGAAAGTGGCCATTCGACATGCTTCCAGTGAGGTTGAAGACTGTGGGGCACCCATTTGGCGCACACTTTGCGCATGTGCAGTCATTCCTTCATGATGGTCTGAACTCTTCCGACGCTCAATCCGACCACGGGGGCTATGGCTTTCACTGTCACTCGGCGGTCCTGGGTAATGAGTGCATCCAACAGGAGGACGATGCCATCGGTAGTGCAGTGTGGTGCTCCAGACCGTGCATCATCGGCTAACGACACCCGTCCTTCGCTGAAGCGCTTGTGCCACGCCTCGACCCTCGCAAGGGACGGGCAGTATTCGCCGTACACTTGTCCAATTTGTCGATGAATGTCTGTTCCTCCTGCTCCTTAGGCTGTGAGAAAACGAATAGAACCTCTTTACCTATTTTGGTGACGCCTCCATTTCGCTGTTTGCATTGCGACTGGCGACTTTCGACGATTGATGCATGCTCCTGCTAGCTCTGTATAGTCACGTGACGTGCACGTGCGCGCTCTAATGACGAGCTGTGAACTTTCACGCTCTGGTCGGAGCCCCACCTCGTTACACACGCCACGATATCACCCTCCTGTCACCGGTTTGCGCATTCCAGACTCTGGCTGTTTCTTTTTGAACACCCCTTATAATGGTAAGGTGTACCGAGGTACATATACAGGGTGTTACAAAAAGGTACGGCCAAACTTTCAGGAGACATTCCTCACACACAAATAAAGAAAATATGTTATGTGGACATGTGTCCCGAAACGCTTAATTTCCGTGTTAGAGCTCATTTTAATTTCTTCCACCTACGCTCAATGGAGCACGTTATCATGATTTCATACGGGATACTCTACCTGTGCTGCTAGAACAAGTACGACACAACATGTGGTTCATGCACGATGGAGCTCCTGCACTTTTCAGTCGAAGTGTTCGTACGCTTCTCAACAACAGATTCGGTGACCGATGGATTGGTAGAGGCGGACCAATCCCATGGCCTCCACGCTCTCCTGACCTCAACCCTCTTGACTTTCATTTATGGGGGCATTTGAAAGCTCTTGTCTACGCAACCCCGGTACCAAATGTAGAGACTCTTCGTGCTCATATTGTGGACGGCTGTGATACAATACGCCATTCTCCAGGGCTGCATCAGCGCATCAGGGATTTCATGCGACGGAGGCTGGATGCATGTATCCTCGCTAACGGAGGACATTTTGAACATTTCCTGTAACAAAGTGTTTGAAGTCACGCCCGTACGTTCTGTTGCTGTGTGTTTCCATTCCACGATTAATGTGATTTGAAGAGAAGTAATAAAATGAGCTCTAACATGGAAAGTAAGCGTTTCCGGACACATGTCC
This sequence comes from Schistocerca piceifrons, assembly GCF_021461385.2. Taxonomy (NCBI): domain Eukaryota; kingdom Metazoa; phylum Arthropoda; class Insecta; order Orthoptera; family Acrididae; genus Schistocerca; species Schistocerca piceifrons. Next base: position 202,929,923 of record NC_060145.1, on the reverse strand, counting down.
ACATAACATATTTTCTTTCGTTTTGGGTGAGGAATGTTTCCTGAAAGTTTTCTGTACCTTTTTATAACACCCTGTATAGTCTGAGATCACAATTCAGTAACGATGACTTATGGACTGAAATGTAAGAGAAGCATCTGGAACAATCAGTGGGGAAAGGAGTGGGAAATTAAGTACTGAAGGAATCATAATGGATGAATTTTAGTTGAAGAGGAACGGACATTTCTAACGAGTGAAATCACAGATATTGGACAGACAAGTATTGATACAGGAAAGGTAAGTGGGAAGAAACCTTGACCATTATTGTGAAGAAACGTTGGGCAACGGACGGAATACCTCAAGTGATCAGGTAATGACAGGAATACACCAATATAAATCCCTTAGGAATGAAATAAATAGGACATTCAGGACGGCCAAGACGAAATGTCTGTAGGAAACATGTGAACAAATCGAAACAGAAATGATTACTGGAAGGTTGTTGTTGTTGTGGTCTTCAGTCCTGAGACTGGTTTGATGCAGCTCTCGATGCTACTCTATCCTGTACAAGCCTCTTCATCGCCCAGTACCTACCGCAACCTACATCCTTCTGAATCTGCTTAGTGTATTCATCTCTTGGTCTCCCTCTACGATTTTTACCCTCCACGCTGCCCTCCAATACTAAATTGGTGATCCCTTGATGCCTCAGAACATGTCCTACCAACCGATCCCTTCTTCTAGTCAAGTTGTGCCACAAACTTCTCTTCTCCCCAATCCTATTCAATACTTCCTCATTAGTTATGTGATCTACGCATATCGACTCAATATTGTAGAAAAAAAAACAGCTTTCGTTGAAATTAAAAGCAAGCAAACACCAAGAGTGCGAAGTAAATTCCACTGTTTAATGCATACGAAAGAGCGATTAGATGGAATGAATACATTGTGCGCCGCTATATGGGAGAGGACATTTCTGATGACACGACAGAAGAGGAAACTGGAGTCAGTAAGGGAAACATACGCGATCTAGTTTTAGAGTCAAAATTAAAAAGAGCCTTTGCGGTCTTGAGATCTAATGAAGCAGAAGGGACAGATAACTTTCCATAGAACTTTCTACAATCGTCCGGGCAAACGGCAACCAAACGACTATTCAAGTTTGAAAGTAGAATGTATGAGGCAAAGCGCAAAGATTTCCAAGACTCTATGAATGGCTCTACTTTCTCTACACAATTCTTGAGAAGCTGTCAGCAGGCTGTCTAATGAATGTACTTGACCCCCTATACTAACTGTTCCGAGATAAGGGCATATCCACACATTTTAGGAAAAGTATCATCCACACAATTCCTAAGTTCGCAAGAGTCGACAAGTACGAGAAATATCTCACAATCAGCGTAACAGTATGTGGGGCGGCGGATGCGTTGGAATAAGAATAAATCTACTGTTGTATAAACGCTTGCGTGTTGAATCAGTTTCTAGCTTTTAGAATGTTGTTAATGCTGTCTTTTGCCGTTCTCAACACTGGCTCTCTATTTACTTCGTGGCCCCCAGAAAGTGATTTAATAAAACTTGGAGCCAGTAAATAGATATCCTAGTGCCCACTTTGCCTGAGAATGTTCTTATAGCTGCAGCTTATAGCTCTGAGGAATTAGGAGATTGTCCGGGATTTCTAATCAAAAACGGTTTTCCAAAATAGTTGAGTATATTCTGAAATTCACTGATAAAAACCACAAGTATCCCTGCAACCTAACTAACAGAGCAGTTCAGAGTCTAATGCGCTGATGCAACTATAAATGTCCGAATTAAATGTTAAAAAAGAATGCTCGCCATAATTTGATGAAAATATTTCATCAAACGCCACGCTAAATTTTTGGTAGAATGACTGTCCCGCGACGGCACGTGAAAATACGACAATACGCAAACTGAAGCTAGTTAATGAAAATCATTCCAGAATTAACACTTCACATGAAATGTTCTCATGGTTCCGCGTATCTCTAGTAACTTAATACGGCACCCGAGGCTGTTTGTAGCAGATACACTGATGCGACGCGACTACCGACACAGATGGCGTGTCATTCAGCGTCTGGAGAGAACTGGGGCCTTGCTTCCTCGCGCAGTGTTCTTATATATAAAGCCGCGGTGCGGACGGCTGAGGGATCGCCTGATCAAATCCGCTCTCCCGACTAGCCGCTGGGCTAGTAACGCACCACTTCAAGATACATAATAATTTATAGCTTCTTTGGCTGATGGCCGAAGAATCTCTTAATTTAAACGTGCATTCAGCACGCAAGTAAGTATTGATAATAAAATTTTGACGTGGCTAAGTTAAATACTTTAGGCGAGAGAATTAATTTAATTGCCCTGCACGCACTAGATGAGCTCTGAACTGGCCCTGTTGAGATCCGCTATCGCTATAATTTTATAGGTATTAAAAAGAAACTTTACACATCTTCATAATCATAGCGGACCTCCAACCTATTTAAATCTAAACAACCTAGCCTTATTTACTAGCCTACTTAATCTATCTTGCTTCCTTCAGTTTTGAGACGAAAACCAGAAAATCATGAATTTCCACTAAAGTCTTAATTTGTGAAATCCAAAGTACTGTTTTTATTAAATCATTATGAAAGATGAATCTAAATATAAATTTTGAAGTCTCTAGCTCTTTTCTGTTGCGCCAATGATTTTTCCAGAAAAACGTCCAAATCTCGGAAATGGCTGAAGTTATCGAACTGATATTTAACACACATTAATTTAGTAATATTCCTGACATGCTAGAAAAGTTTTAGTTCATTTGCTTGATTTTTAAGGTATTGCGCAACATTTATGACGTCAGAGCTAGTTACAGCAGACTGGCTGACACACAATGGAAACTGATGTGAATTTACTACAGCGTGAGTAGGCTGCTTCCCTACATCACCCTCTACTTAAATTTTTTTGTTTATGAATGTTAATGAATGAAAAAAAAATTTAATTACAAAAAGGGAAGCAAGAGTACAGTTTAACTTCCTATGAAACATTAAAATTGAAATATAAACCTGTATAAACATTAAAGAAATCTGATTACCTACATTAATTATTTAAATTGTAGGCATGTTCACTGCCTTTTAAACAATGTCATTACTCAAAATTTTAAGCAAAGTCAACGAAATATTTTGGCATACATATTGCCTTAGACAAATAAACACATAAAAATTGAAAAATTATGAAAATCTTAGATCCATTAAATACATTAAATACATTTTTACATACACAAATTCAAAGAAAATAACATGATACATAAACAGATGATTATCTCTTAGCAGTCTTTTCTAAACCTGAAAGAAAAGTTTACAAATAATTTTTTACACACGTGGTTGTAGCCGCTTTGGCTGGCGTCCTACACTTCCATTCACAAGGGTAGAGGAGGGGAAGTTGCTATGGTGTGCGTCCTTCTCGATCTCTCTAAATTACATGGGGGAAAGGGGAGGGGCACTGTGAGTTGTGTCCAAGTCACTCCACGCTTTCATGCAGCTACCAGGCTGCCATTATCTGGTTTGTCCTGTAGAACAAACAAAAAGAGTGCCTCAGACTCTGTTCACTTAATATCTAAGGGTGGATCACAAAGAAATGGGGATATATACATTTTATCCTCTAATATGTTGCTGGAACAAAGTTAACAGAATTTTTTTTTCAATTCTACTCTCGTGGTTACTTAATTGTCATAATCGATAAACAAATGGCTCAAAACGCCGTTAGTCACGTATTAGAGAAAATTTATGCTCCTAAGGCAAACAATCATAAATCATATTTAATCTGAATTTATTATTTCTGGGCCGGAACACTGAACCAATGCTCGGTACATTCCTGACAAATCTGCATTTTATTTACTTAACTGACTCATCTTTGATTACTTTATTCTTAGAGATAGTATGAGTATGATTAGTGGTTGTTTTCTCAGCTTCCATGTACATGTGAGTAACTTTTGGTAATAGTACAGTTGTGAGTGTTCAAAACACACTACGTTTAGTTGACTACTAAATCCACTTATTGGTCCTCTGCTGTTGTCAGTTCCACATCTGCAATTAGGTTTTTACTTACTTTGAAGTGTACTCATGCTGAGCTAAAATAGTGTTTCACGTCTATCAGTATGTTATTTATTTATTTTGCTAGTGTATGTACTTATTTAACACTCACTCTATTAATATTTAAAGCATAGGATAGCACATTTATTTCGTATTCATAGTGTATTGCAGCTGATTAGTTTGCTCACGTGGCAATCCATTTCCACTCAGTCGGACGCTGAAACCACAGGTAGTCTCTCTCAGACCTACCACTAAACTGCATCAAATAATTATGGACGAGCGTAATGCTATATTCCTTAAACCTATAGGACACCATGAGCTGCTCTGTCTCATCTAACATAAGGGTACCTATGGTCGCATTCACGCCTCCAACTCATAACCTCAATATGTGTAGGTGTATCCTGTCACACACTACACTAAAATAATGGCCAGCTCCAACCTTATAAATACTTCAGGGACGTGTCCTTCACGTCTCTACCACAAACACTGCTCAATTCTATTACTCTGCCTTTCCTTGCTACACCAGGTGAGTTAAATCTTACAACTTATCTGCATATTTTTCATCACTAAGCAATCTCTTTCTTACTATTTATTAGTTAGCTCTAATGCATACACTAGGTTTCACTACCACTTCAGATCCTGCTTGTACATGAATTCATATATCTTTTTAAATTACTGTTGGTGGACCATTTCTAATAAACAACACTTTGTACTTACTATATTACCAGGTTTCTACACATGCTTGTTACTCCAATATATTTTATCTTAATTACTTCATACTTCTCTATTGTTTGTCACTATTAGGTTTGTCACATTAGGTTTTTTTTTTTTTCTAATCGGTGGATAGAATGGTTACGTAACTCATGGCTTGTTAGCCATGACGGAAATTTTTCATGTATGAAAGAAGAGGTCGAAATTTTTGTGGATAGGAAAGAGGAAGAATGAGTGAGACCTGAAATGGGAAAGAAGATCTCACACAGCTGGGACTGCACAGCTGCCACACTGTGTAGAGGTTAAAGAACAACCTCCTCCCTACAGCATTCATTTGTTTAATGCTGTAAAGAAGAGTTAGAAATTTTAGGTGGATAGAAAAGATGAAGAGTGAGTGAGACCTGAAAAGGAAAGAAGATCTCACACAGCTGGGACTGCACAGCTGCCATACTGTGTAGAGGTTAAAGAACAACCTCCTCCCTACAGCATTCATTAGCTTATTATTGACGTGATAATCATACCGGAAAATTTTGTGTTGGAAAGTAGAGGTCGAAATTTTTGGGGATAGGAAAGATGAAGATTGAGTGAGACCTGAAATGGGAAAGAAGATCTCACACAGCTGGGACTGCACAGCTGCCACACTGTGTAGAGGTTAAAGAACAACCTCCTCCCTACAGCATTCAGTGGCTACCTATGAATCTGCCAGGTCGATCTGAAAATACTTTATGATGCTTTTTTAGAACCTGTCTCAGTTCTTCCTTCTGATTGGCGGAAATTTTATCGATTTCCTGCAATTTAGTTTCTATTTTGTCTAAAATAATTGCTTCTTCTTCTTCTTCTGTATTCAGCTTATTGTTATTAAGATTAACACCTTCGTCCCAATACCTCCTATTTTTCAGAACTCGTATAGGCAGCTCCCAAGTTTCATGATCAGTTACTACATGTTTATCACTAAAAGGTACTATAATTACTCCGGTTATTGGCAAGACCATTTTTAACTGGCTTCTTTCAAAGTCAACAACACTCTGATATTTTGACAAGAAATCTATGCCAATTAAAACCTCAATACTGAGATTATTTACAATTAAACATGGATGATCAATTAAATTACCATTAATATTAAAGGGCAGTAAAGCTTCTTGCTTTACCGTTTTTGACACTTTGCCAGTAGCACCAATTATTCTTAGTCCTGATACCCCCATTACTGTAAGCTTGTCCTTACCAGGTAATGCATCAAAGAAGGACTGAGATATTGCACTCACCTCACTTCCACTGTCTAAGAGACAACGTACATTGATACCCAACATATTCACTATTATTATAGGGTGGCTTATTCTAGGTTGTACAGGTGGTTCCTCACATTCATCTAGTAGTTCCTTTTGGATTTGTCTCCAACTAAAGTGATCGACATCTGTCTTCATTACATTTAGGTCACAGTGTGTAGGGGTTTCCTGAATTACATTTTCAGCTGCCTTTTCCAGTCGGTCTATTAATTTTAAATCGAAACACCGCACGACTTCATTACATTTAGTTTGCTGAACATGACCCAAATTACTGTAGTCTGAGCGATTCTGCGCCTCCAGACCGGGCATAATACTAGTTACAGCTAAACCACTTTCACCATTATCGTCGGTTTCCTTCTCAAGTGACAACTGGTCACAGCTACTGGGTTCATCGACCCCAAACAGGCTACCCTCTACATTCTCACTTATCTCCTGTCCTAAATCTATTAGTACATTATCAACATCCTGCACAGGCACTTTAGATAAGAGCACATCATTCTCATCGTAAATATAAGCATGAATTTCTTCTGCTTCTTCACCTGACAATTCAATACTTTGTAGCTCATCCCTATTGTTACACTGCTGCGCCTTCTCTTTCTCTTCCCACTTAGAAAGCGTCTCTAACACGGTATCTATCAAATACTGTGAGTGATCTAATATTTCTGTTGTATCCTTAGGTGCTACCGACATTTCATCCATCTGTTCAGTTTGAGTATTCTGATCTGTCTTACCAATTCCCTTAACTACTGGCTTAGGAAAAGTAACCGCCTGGTGAGCGCCAGTGTCCTCATAGACGGGAACTAGTTTTCCTGCCTCGGCCTACTGCTGTTTCCTTTATTTTCATTATAGTTAACTGGCATAGCATTGCTTTCCGTACAGTGGTTTACATGCATATTTTTGTTTGGCACAACATTACTGTCATTTGAATGCCATTGTTGGTTCTGATAATTATTTCCCCAATTCCTACCTCTCTTAGGACGGCGAACACCTACTGTTCTAATGTTTACATTGCCACTTTGCTCGTTCCTAAAATTACTATTATTGTTATTGGCATTTCGGTTATTACGTGCTTGCTCCTCATTGGCAGCAACACGTTCTACACGTTCCAAATACTCAATGAAACGATCCAGATTGTCTCTAGGGGCAGATATAATTCTAGTTTGCCAATACCATGGCAGTTTGGCTTCAAGACCTAGTATAATCATTTCAGGTTTCAGCTTTTCCGCCAAATGTGACAACCGTGAAATCCATGACCTAGCAAACTCTTTAATTGATTCCTTACCTGCATTGAAGCGTTTTCCACTCCAAAATTCTCTCAACACTTCATTTTGCTTATTGCTAGACCAATACTCATTAATGAAAGCTGTTTTAAACTCCGCTAATGTTTTACACTTTAACATAACATCAGCTGACCAACGCATGGCGTCACCTGCTAAATGGCTTCTAATAAACGAGATTTTCTCTCGTTCAGACCAAGTTGATGGAATCACATCTTCAAAATCGTTCCAGAAATCTAGCGGATGGATATTTTTATCTGGATCGAACCGCAAAAACTGCCGACACCCGATAAAAGCGGCGTTTGCAGCTACAACTTGTTGTACATTACCATTACCAGAAGTTACTGAAGCTACTTTACTTTCAATGTTAGCAATGTTAGTACTGATATTTTCTACTTTCGTTTCAACATTATCTACTCTTTGCACAATATGAGTAGTATCAGTTTTGATTGCTTCTACTTCTGCTTGACATATGTTTACTTTTATATTAACATCTTTAAATCTATCTGAGCACAGTTCAGATTCCGCCTCGATCTTTTCTGTTAACTTGTGCTCCAGCTTCGCATCTTCCATTTGGAAGTCTTTGCGAACCTCAGCAACTTCGGATTTAACTGTTTTATACATTTCAGAAAACTGTTGAGCAACCTTTTTCTTAATATCCTCATGATTGCAATCAATTTTATAGTTCAAACTGTCTAGATCCTCTTTCAACTTATTGCAACCAGCCTTGAAGGTATCGTCCATTACCTCCAACCGCTTATTAAAACTTGTTTGGCTGGCCACAATCTCAGACTTTAATTCAGCTGTCATTCTAGCATTACTGGCTGACATTTTTGCATTACTGGCAGCTATTGCTTGTAATATAACATTTAGATCAACAGCCCCAGCATCTTTGGTTTGCTCACTAGCTGGCTTTTTATCACACTCAGGTGACGAAAAACTAGCTCCAATACCAGAATCATCAAAACTAAATGAAACTTCTGATTGATTAGTCATATCGAACTGCTCCTTCTTAAACTCTACCATCTCTGATGACTGTTTCATTTTTAATTCATCAGAGAAACTATCATCCAATAAATTTACAATTTCTACTTTCTGCTTCACTACAGGGGTCTCTATTATTGAATCATTGCCCCTTCGCACACTACTGTCAGGAGACAATATTTCATATTTCACTTTAACATTACTACTTTCATGCATATTTACACTCGAACCGTTGTCTGGATTTACAGTTCCCTCAACAGACATAGGTTCTGATATAAGTTTAACCTCAGTTTCTTTTGGCGGTTCCATCGCCGACAGTCTTTTAGTGCAGGTTAGTAAAATTTTTAACAGCTTTTCACTTAACTTAGTTCCTTCTGCACGACGTATGGCGTTGCCGGCGCGGCGTACCAGGATTCCTGATGCGACGTGGCACGTTGAACTGCAGACGGCTCTCCGACGGCTGTTGTGTGTTTGCGTGGCCCGCAATTGCAGGCTCTGCGTCGGCTGCTCCAGCGGACGACTGCGGTACGGCGAAACTGGCTTCTCGCGATGCTGGCAGCACCGCTAGACTCAGTGCCAGCTCCGTCAATCCAGATGTGTTGTTAATCCAATTGCGTCGTCCACATGCACACGTAACACTTTCACTGTTTTATACTCAGTTGCGTGTCGCATTCCACTCGCGAATCCGAATAGTTAAAATCACTTTCACTTAGTTGATTTCCCGGCCGATGCACCATATGTGGGGCGGCGGATGCGTTGGAATAAGAATAAATCTACTGTTGTATAAACGCTTGCGTGTTGAATCAGTTTCTAGCTTTTAGAATGTTGTTAATGCTGTCTTTTGCCGTTCTCAACACTGGCTCTCTATTTACTTCGTGGCCCCCAGAAAGTGATTTAATAAAACTTGGAGCCAGTAAATAGATATCCTAGTGCCCACTTTGCCTGAGAATGTTCTTATAGCTGCAGCTTATAGCTCTGAGGAATTAGGAGATTGTCCGGGATTTCTAATCAAAAACGGTTTTCCAAAATAGTTGAGTATATTCTGAAATTCACTGATAAAAACCACAAGTATCCCTACAACCTAACTAACAGAGCAGTTCAGAGTCTAATGCGCTGATGCAACTATAAATGTCCGAATTAAATGTTAAAAAAGAATGCTCGCCATAATTTGATGAAAATATTTCATCAAACGCCACGCTAAATTTTTGGTAGAATGACTGTCCCGCGACGGCACGTGAAAATACGACAATACGCAAACTGAAGCTAGTTAATGAAAATCATTCCAGAATTAACACTTCACATGAAATGTTCTCATGGTTCCGCGTATCTCTAGTAACTTAATACGGCACCCGAGGCTGTTTGTAGCAGATACACTGATGCGACGCGACTACCGACACAGATGGCGTGTCATTCAGCGTCTGGAGAGAACTGGGGCCTTGCTTCCTCGCGCAGTGTTCTTATATATAAAGCCGCGGTGCGGACGGCTGAGGGATCGCCTGATCAAATCCGCTCTCCCGACTAGCCGCTGGGCTAGTAACGCACCACTTCAAGATACATAATAATTTATAGCTTCTTTGGCTGATGGCCGAAGAATCTCTTAATTTAAACGTGCATTCAGCACGCAAGTAAGTATTGATAATAAAATTTTGACGTGGCTAAGTTAAATACTTTAGGCGAGAGAATTAATTTAATTGCCCTGCACGCACTAGATGAGCTCTGAACTGGCCCTGTTGAGATCCGCTATCGCTATAATTTTATAGGTATTAAAAAGAAACTTTACACATCTTCATAATCATAGCGGACCTCCAACCTATTTAAATCTAAACAACCTAGCCTTATTTACTAGCCTACTTAATCTATCTTGCTTCCTTCAGTTTTGAGACGAAAACCAGAAAATCATGAATTTCCACTAAAGTCTTAATTTGTGAAATCCAAAGTACTGTTTTTATTAAATCATTATGAAAGATGAATCTAAATATAAATTTTGAAGTCTCTAGCTCTTTTCTGTTGCGCCAATGATTTTTCCAGAAAAACGTCCAAATCTCGGAAATGGCTGAAGTTATCGAACTGATATTTAACACACATTAATTTAGTAATATTCCTGACATGCTAGAAAAGTTTTAGTTCATTTGCTTGATTTTTAAGGTATTGCGCAACATTTATGACGTCAGAGCTAGTTACAGCAGACTGGCTGACACACAATGGAAACTGATGTGAATTTACTACAGCGTGAGTAGGCTGCTTCCCTACAAGTATACAGCTACATCTACGAATCCAAACTTGGAATATCCATGTAAACATTTTCAAAAAAATATGGCAGAAGGAACAGTCCCCATATTCGTGGAAGGAAGCAAAATTCGTATGCAACTTCAAACCATGGTAGTACTGAACCTGTTCCTGTATTTAAAGACACAGGTCCTTAACGAGTCCATTAGGACAGAACAAATTATCCATCATCAACCGGTCTGAATACCAGTTCCTTAACTGCTCTCAGTGCGGGTACAGAATGAAGAGATTCTTCACTGACTATCTTGCTTTGCTGGAGGCAAGAAATACAGGAAAATGCTAGAAGTACAACTCCATCGATGAGGATTCTGTCGTCGTCTGCCAATATTTGTTCCGTCCTTGTTGTCGTCACACCCTTTTTAGATGTACGTTAACTGAAGTTCAGTCGGAGGGTGTTTCGCAAGAGTTAGTTGTTACTGTAAATCTTCGCTAACGCCACGTAGGTTACAGCCTTCGCTGTAAACTCTCGTATAGCGCTCATAATCTGTAGACAGCTGTACCATTTTATACCTTCTCCAATCTAGTAAAGTCAGCTTACCAGTTTTAACCATTCTCATTATCTTTTTTAATCTTTTTTCGTAAACATGTTAAAGTACCACTGAAGCTTTGTGGCTTCTACGTGGATGCAATTGGACCTGAAAGTAACAATCCAAAACTAAGTGAACATCTTGAAGTGTTTTTGTCGGAGCTCTTGGGAGAAGACAGGGCCTGTCTGCTCCAATTTTGTATGGCCTTGGGTGATATCGGCAAGACATTTGGTACGCAATGTACATGGATTAGTAAGAATTACGTTTGTCAAAATAATTCACAATGACATCAGGGTGACTGATTTCGGTGTGTGTTTCCATCCAACCGCTGTACCTCTCGCGCTGGCCATTACGCAGCTGCTCATGCAATACAAACAACAGCCATCGTTATAACATAAAACATCCATGAAGTGATAGAGAAAGGTGCATTTCCCATGGATACTCACCGAAATCAAGGACTCAATGGTGAGAGGCTCCAATATCAAGCCTACCGACGGGCAACAGAAAACTATTAGATAAAATTTGTTGTTCCTGTATCAAGATAAACGTAGTCTCTAACCAGATACTGAAACGGCAATCCATTTTGTACACTACAATCAAATTTGCAACACTAAAGTAAACTTCGAACATAGATATCAATCGTTAGGTATAAATTTTCGTCGTAAATGAAATATAAAATTAAAACAGTATACTCGATGTTTGTACAATAGCTTACAGTGCCATCTACCATAAATATAAAACAAAGTTTTCAGTAAACCGTACATATTTTTTGGAGTAAAACCTAAATATTCAATAAAAATACAAAGCCCACACAGGAGCGATGGTTGGGAGTTGCCGAGTTGTAGCACAGACATGTTCCCTTTACTAATATTTACTTTTCACCCGGAAATTTTGTTGGTGTGACCCATGGTTTTCGAGATATTTAGCTGTCTCAAGTTAAAACAAACACCCTCTATGTAATGTACAGCTTGGAAATATGTATTACAATCAAGATTTATAATGTTCTCATGGGCATACTGCCGGTTTTAGTATTTCCTAGGGTTCATTAAGTGCCGAAGCGTCAGCGAATACTTAAAATAATTAAAATAATGTTGTAATTCGTATATTGTATTTTGTCTGGAATAAAAGTATGAAAATATAACATGAATCAATCTCACTTTTATATTCTTTCCACTTTATAAAAAATATTCAGGGCTTCTTTGAAATATCTTTGTTTTTTACAGCAGACCAAACTGAACTTTTAAATCTCAAAACTACAATTCATGTGACTTAACAATATTATCTCTAATATAAAATACAGGTAAAATGGCCAGAATTAAAGGCAAGGTGTCTTCCTTTAAGTCGTGATTATTTTTCTGAGTGAACGGTGAGTGGCGATTAATGAAGAAGAGCTAGTTCACTGCATTGAGTGATCAGATCTGATTCGATCTATGTAAATAACGCTTTGGCCCATCTCTAGTAAGTGCATCTGATTTTAACTGGGCTCGAAGCTAACGCTTTTTATTCACGATAGGAGTGCTTTGCCGATACGCCTAGCTATTTCCGATTCCCTCATACGGTGGTGTATTTTCTAACGATAATTAAAACTTTATCCTCGTATCGAGATGTGTTGCTTGTAGGCCAACACATATATGCCCTCGTAGACGGAAATGTGCAGGCATTTAAAAGTTAAAATGTTCCTGACTGTAAAATAGCTCTCTTATGAAGCCGGGAATTTGAATTCCCGGAAAATGTATTGACACAAAAAATGAAAATTGATAAACTTGGGAGTCTGAATTATTTTACTAACTACAACCACACCCTTTATTCGTATCTTTCGTTGATTATGAAGAGATGTAAACAGTATTACACAGCCGATTTTCTGAAAGTGAGAGCAGATGATTGCGTCAGTCTTCCCTACATCATTCCATAACTCTTTATGTCTGTTAATTGAGCGTTAATGGAATTCACGGGGCTATATTGCAACCTCACTAATAGAACTTTTCTTCAGTAACCACAATTTTACATTTGTTTTCCATCGCCTTCAAGATTTACTCTGTCTTCTGCATACAATTTCTGGAGTGTTATTATGTCATAACAATCGAAATTCATGTTAAAATTCGATGAAGGGAGCCGTTTATCATTTCTGGGTCCATACGGACCGCCGTGGGCTTTTGAGCACAGAGTTTTTGTCATACAACTGCTACATGAATTTCTTACACACTAATAATAAAAAAAACAATGCGTTTGTATCATTCCAAAAATTTAAAAACTTACGTATGTCGCTTGAAATAATGCTACACACGCGACGAGGACACTAAAGCAGAACTGTGTCATTACAACGGAACTCATAGTGCTCTCCAAGTCCTTGACGAACCTGGAACAAGAAAAAGGTAGATTTAATTGAACGAAACATTAACTAAGGCAGTGGTACGTCCAATTTTAAATTGTAACTAACTGCGCAGTGAAGGCTTTGGTAATGCAGCCACATAAAGACCCGAATCTATTTCACTTTAAACAAATACCGTGACCATTAACTTCTGTTAGAGTTATCAGCAATTTACATTTGAAATCATCTTCAGTAATTTGTAGGAGACCACCTGTCAAAATTTAAGTTGTTAGTAAGATTACAATGTCTTTTTTAGTTCTTTACTATTCTCAGTTAAATGTATATTGCCAACGGCCTTGCCAAAGAGGTTACACCATTCCCATCAGATCACCGAAGTTGAGTGCTGTCGGGCTTGTCTAGCATTCGGATGGGTCACTGTCCGAGTCTGTCAAGCGCTGTTGGCAAGTGGGAAGCACTCAGCCCTTGCGAGGCCAATTGAGGAGCCACTTGACTGAGAAGTAGCGACACCGACCACAAAAAAAAAAACAACAATGGCCGGGAGAGTAGTGTGCTGACCGCATGCCCCTCCGTATCCAAGTCTGGTGACGTCTATGGGATGAGAATGGAACGACGGCCGGTCGGTACCGTTGGGACAGCGTTTGTCTGGTTTTTCCCCTTTTTTTCGTTTAACGCATATTGCAAATAGGAGGGCGTGACGAAAAGGAATTTTTTAATGTGAAAACTCTTAATACTTTGTAAATAACTTTAATAACATTCTACATTTTTATTCTTCATATCGACATTTTTTCAGCCTTCTGCCGCTAGAGCGCTCCGAATTGTAGGGTTTAACATTATGGTGTGTAACAAAACTGCATCGATAAGTGAGAAACGGAGTAACAAAACTGTATCGATGGGTGAGAAACGGCACTCTGTAATTAGAAATCTGAAAAGATGAGTTCGAAAAGAGCGTCCACAGATGGAGAATCGTGTCTTTCAGCATGACAATGCCAGATCACACATGAGTAATGCGATGTATGCAACAATTTCTGTTTTATTTACCACGTAAAAAAATTGGGGGCATTGTTCTTCACAATGCCCTCACAAACTGCCAGCAAACATATTTAAGTCATTCTGTTAAAACAGAGGACGAACACGAAATTGCGTATTTCTATGTATTAAGTTTCGTTTAAAATTACATACAAAGTGAAAGAACTTATTTCGGTGAAACCATGACACTGCACTACATTTCATATCTCGTAGTCGAAACCTGTACATTGCAGTTTACATAGTCTAAATTATCTAAATGTTTACACGATCATCGTGTAAAAATTTGTCGGAAGTTGGTTAAGCACTTTTCAGTATTTTTTTGCAAACGTGGTTGTTGTAATGCATAATTGTTTATTATATGTATGTAATATATATTGAGAAATATGTAACCTGTGTCTGTTCAAAAGTTCATTAATGTCCCGTGAAATAATTTAATGTAAATTGACTATATAGAGTCGGTGTCCGTCCAAATATTCATTGGAGTATCGTGAAAAATTAGAAATAAATCGCTCAATAACTTTTCGAGATTTTTGGTAACAACGTTAACCAACCGTGCTGTCTTTAGATATAGATTATACAGGCTGTTTGTTTTAATCTGAGACAGCCAAATATTTCGAATCGAGTCATTATACGAAAAAAAAAGTTGTACGTGAAAAGTTAAATCGATAAAGGAGACATGTCTCTGTGTTACAACGGGGCACCGCAATCCAACCTTCCTCTGTGAGGAGGGACCAGCTTCGTGTTTCAAATGTGAACCCCACCCCTCACCCCTTTTTTATTGCATTTCGGATTCTACCCCCAAAAAATATGTACGCTTTACTCAAACCATTGCCCATTTCATTCTACTTTTCATTTACGAAGTAAAAATAATTTTTTTTCTATGTTGGTTGATATTGATGTTCAGACATTACTCGAGTGTTGCAAATGTGATTGTAAAGTACAAATAACATGGATAGAAATCGGTATTTCTGATCATAAATCTATTTGTATGGTAGTGCAGTTTTCTCTTCCGTATGGGGTTGAGTGCTGCGAGTTCCCAAACCATCGGAATGCTTCATATCAGTGGTCGCACTACAACTCAGCCATCAGGGCTACCGATTTCGGTGTGTGCTTCCATCCTACCTCCGTAACTTTCACGCTGCCTACCGGTAGAATACAAACAAAATCCTTTCTAATGAAATAAAATATCCGTGAAGTAATAGTGACAGGCGCACTTGTCATGGATAATCACTGAAATGAAGCATTCTATGGTGACAGAAAAGGCGACTCATCGATATTAAGCATTCCTATAGGAACATTGAACTATTATATCCACGTCCTTGATCCTGGAATACGCTGAACGTAGTCTCTAACCAGACATTGAAACGGTTAACGCTATTGTACTGTACAGTCGAATCTGTAAAACTAAAGTAAATTTAGAGCGCAATATCAACCGTCAGGGCCCAAAAAAGACACATTTACGTCTTAAATGAAATATGGAATCAACTGCGGCGGATCTTAACCGCAAAAAAAGGCACATTTGATATATGTCCTATATGGCGCCAACTACCACGTGAGTGGTGAGTAAACGGTACGTATTTTTTGGCTCAGAATCCGAATTTAAAATAAAAGTCGGGAGTCCCCGTTCGAAAATAAGAAATTAGTTCCGCCCGTGCAACAGAGGTGGTCATGAAGTGGCCACTTGTAGCACAGGTAGATGTCCACTTTGCTCATATTAACTTTTCACCTATAGCATTTTTTTTTTTTCGTACGATGCGTCGTTTTCGAGATATTTAGTAGTCTCAAGTTAAAACAAGCACCATCTACATACTCGCTGTTCCAGAAAAGTTCCAGGACAGGTTTTTTAAACAGAAAATTGCACTTACCAAGCAACAATCCTAGCTCCTATCGAAGTAGTCCCATCTACACACAGTTGCCAAAGTTTTTGGTCGGAAGGCAAGAGGTCGGGCGAACATGCCGGATGTCAGATGGCAAGAGCAGAATGCCTAGGTAGATACTCGGTAATACACTACTGGCCATTAAAACTGCTACACCAAGAAGAAACACAGTTGATAAACGGGTATTCATTGGACAAATACATTATACTAGAACTGACGTGTGATTACATTTTCACGCAGTTTGGGTGCATAGATCCTGAGAAATCAGTCTCCAGAACAACCACCTCTGGCCGGTAATAACGGCCTTGATACACCTAGGAATTGAGTCAAACAGAACTTGGATGGCGTGTACAGGTACAGCTGTCCATGCAGCTTCAACACGATGCCACAGTCCATCAAGAGTAGTGACTGGCGTATTGTGACGAGCCAGTTGCTCGGACACCACTGACCAGACGTTCTCAATTGGTGAGAGATCTGGAAAATTTGCTGGCCAGGGCAGCAGTCGAAGATTCTCTGTATCCAGAAAGGCCTGTACAAGACCTGAAACATGCGGTCGTGCGTTATTCTGCTTAAATGTATGGTTTCGCAGGGATCGAATGAAGGGCAGACCCACGGGTCGTAACACATCTGAAATGTAACGTCCACTGTTCAAAGTGAGGTCAATGCGAATAAGAGGTGACCTAGACGTGTAACCAATGGCACCCCATACCATCACGCCGGGTGATACACCAGTATGGCGATGACGAATACAAGCTTCCAATGTGCGTTCACCGCGATGTCGCCAAACACGGATGCGACCATCATGATGCTGTAAACAGAACCTGGATTCATCCGAAAAAATGACGTTTTGCCATTTGTGCTCCCACGTTCGTCGTTGAGTACACCATCGCAGGTGCCCTGTCTGTGAAGTAGCGTCAAGGGTAACCGCAGCCATGGTCTCCGAGCTGATAGTCCATGCTGCTGCAAACGTCGTCGAACTGTTCGTGCAGATGGTTGTTATCTTGTAAACGTCCCCCTCTGTTGCCTCAGGCAACGAGACGTGGCTGCACGATCCGTTACAGCCGTGCGGATAAGATGCCTGTCATCTCGACTGCTAGTGATACGAGGCCGTTGGATTCTGCACGGCGTTCCGTATTACCCTCCTGAACCGACCGATTCCATATTTTGCTAACAGTTATTGGATGTGGACCAACGCGAGCAGCAATGTCACGATACGATAAACCGCAATCGCGATAGGCTACAATCCGACCTTCATCGAAGTCAGAAACGTGATGATACGCATTTCTCCTCCTTACACGAGGCATCACAACAACGTTTCACCAGGCAACGCCGGTGAACTGCTGTTTGTGTATGAGAAATCGGTTGGATACTTTTCTCATGTCAGCGCGTTGTAGGTGTCGCCACCAGCACCAACCTTGTGTGAATGCTCTGAAAAGCTTATCATTCGCTTATCACTGCATCGTCTTTCTGTCGGTTAAATTTCGCGTCTGTAGAACGTCATTTTCGTGATGTAGCAATTATAATGGCGAGTAGTGTAGTTCAACCAGTATGGTGTTTTGTACTCTCATGCAATAAGAACCGGTCCCGAAAATATCACTAATAAGGGCGGTGACATCGAATTATTTGCCGCAAACGTTTTAAATCTTCCTAATAAAAACTATGGTTTATTGACTGAACTGTAAGAACATACTCGTGGTGAAATATTCCTTTACTGTCAAAGAAAGCGTTCAACATTGTCTTTCTTCTAGAAGATGGTCGTGTGACTTTTTCCGAGGTGGTGATCGAGGACTCCGCCATTCAGCACTTTGACACTTCGTGTGAAGCTCACGCTGGTGGCACAAACTTTCACCCCAGGAACAATCTTTCACAGAAACGTAGGGTCACATCTGGTTCTATCTATTCGTTCAGCAAAAAGTCTTTGTGTTCCCTGTTTCTGTTTGTTAGCATATGAGGGACAAGTTTTGCATTATGTACCTGTTACCGTATATCATGACGCACATTACAATTCACGTTAAGTTCTTCTGCACATACAATAACATGACGGCCGTCTTGTAAGTAGCTGCTGTACTCGCTCCATTTTGGCGTCCGTGTGTGCTTTAGACGGCGACCAGCTCTGCCATCGTTTTGGATTGAATCCCTCACTGCCTTTGTGCCATTCGAACTTCTTGATAGAGTATCGCCTGGGTGCGTTTACTTAACCATTGTCGAAGTTTCACTAGGGGTTTTTCCCGAGCTTAACACAGAACATAATGTTCATTCTTTGCTCCCATTGTGTCACAGTAACTAATGCGCCGAGAACCCGAACAATGTGTTGCTAAGCACAGCCCTGCCACATAGTGAGTCTGCCCGGAAACATGGCCAAGGCCATTTCAAGGACGCACACGTATCAGGTAACATAAAAGCTACATTCGTTCCTTTTTAGTACTGCAAACTCAGAAATAAAAAGCTGTCCTGGAAGTTTTCTAACAGAGGGAGTAACTTACAGCTTGCAAGTCTTGCTTTTCACAATATATATAAATGACCTAGTAGATAGTGTCGGAAGTTCCATGCGGCTTTTCGCGGATGATGCTGTAGTATACAGAGAAGTTGCAGCATTAGAAAATTGTAGCGAAATGCAGGAAGATCTGCAGCGGATAGGCACTTGGTGCAGGGAGTGGCAACTGACCCTTAACATAGACAAATGTAATGTATTGCGAATACATAGAAAGAAGGATCCTTTATTGTATGATTATATGATAGCGGAACAAACACTGGTAGCAGTTACTTCTGTAAAATATCTGGGAGTATGCGTGCGGAACGATTTGAAGTGGAATGATCATATAAAATTAATTGTTGGTAAGGCGGGTACCAGGTTGAGATTCATTGGGAGAGTGCTTAGAAAATGTAGTCCATCAACAAAGGAGGTGGCTTACAAAACACTCGTTCGACCTATACTTGAGTATTGCTCATCAGTGTGGGATCCGTACCAGATCGGTCTGACGGAGGAGATAGAGAAGATCCAAAGAAGAGCGGCGCGTTTCGTCACAGGGTTATTTGGTAACCGTGATAGCGTTACGGAGATGTTTAATATACTCAAGTGGCAGACTCTGCAAGAGAGGCGCTCTGCATCGCGGTGTAGCTTGATCGCCAGGTTTCGAGAGGGTGCGTTTTTGGATGAGGTATCGAATATATTGCTTCCCCCTACTTATACCTCCCGAGGAGATCACGAATGTAAAATTAGAGAGATTAGAGCGCGCACGGAGGCTTTCAGACAGTCGTTCTTCCCGCGAACCATACGCGACTGGAACAGGAAAGGGAGGTAATGACAGTGGCACGTGAAGTGCCCCCCGCCACACACCGTTAGGTGGCTTGCGGAGTATAAAAGTAGATGTAGATGTAGATGTAGAAGTACGTGTGGTGATCAAAATTAATAATGTTCCCAGGGGTACGTTGACAGATTGTAGTGTTTCCTTGGAGCCATTACATACTGAAACATGAGAGGGACTGGTAGTCCTGTCCATGACGCAAGTACCTGTCCACTTACCTTTCTGGGCAGTGGTTCGGTGTTTGGTGTTCTGTATTCCGTCTGCAAACAGCCGTATGGAACCTCTTATGTTAACCATCAATAATTTAATCTAATGAGTCAAATCATAATCACGCCTTGCTTAATAGCGTAGTGAATGAACTTAGGAATGCAGTAGAGCAACATTTGGCAATCCTTGGTAATTTTCCGGAGCTATGTGATCACAGATGTCTACACATGGCTCATGCTTGCATAAATTTTGAGCCGGTGATATGTTGGCGGTGTGCTGGGACTAAGTAGAGTCCCATTTGTGTTCCATCGGTTTTAAACCAGGCCAATTTGGTAGCCGATGTATATTTATTTATTGCTTCTCAAACCACTGTAAACAAATCCTAGCCTTTGACAGGGGCAGATAACCACTAGAAACGCCATCGGCGTCAGGTAAGGCATCAAGCATGAAGGGGCGAAGGTTATCAGCAATGAAGTCCACATAGTCGATAGTAGTCAACAGCAATCATGATGCCTTCGATTAACGTTGCATTTCTCTCCCCCACAGGATAATACTTCTACCAAGGGCCTGCATATTTGGGTATGGTGTATGTTTCGATTAGCTGTTCGTGTAATGGCGGCACATCTATACACGACTTGAACTGACAAGAAAGGTGATTTGCATTCAGGTGACATGATTTCACAGATTAATGGTCCTGTCATAATGACCTCTTCAGTCATAATCGACAGTTGCCATTGGGTCGAAAGGGAAACACAAAGGAGAAGTTTGACGAGGAGCCACAGGTCGAGTAATGAGCGTTGAATGGAGTACTTGTACCTCTTTCAGTTACTTTGTACCAAAGTCCTGACAGTAGCAAATTAACAGCAGACCAGTTTTGCCATTTCCGTAATCCTCGTTCCCAGGTGCTGGGTCATAATAAGCTTCTCTTTGTCAATCTCACTAATGTCCATGGATTTTCCAATATAAGGTCCGTATGGCAGCAGGAATGATTCCCCCGTCATTTCTGCTCCAATTATACACTACTGGCCATTAAAATTGCTACACCAAGAGGAAATGCAGATGATAAACGGGTATTCATTGGACAAATATATTATACTAGAACTGACATGTGATTACAATTTCACGCGATTCGGGTGCATATATCCTGAGAAATCAGTACCCAGAATACCCACCTCTGGTCGTAATAACGGCCATGATACGCCTGGGCATTGCGTCAAACAGAGCTCGGATGGCGTGTACAGGTACAGCTGCCCATGAAACTTCAACACGATACCACAGTTCTTCAAAAGTAGTGCCTGGCGTATTGTGACGAGCCAGTTGCTCGGCCACCACTGACCAGACGTTTTCAGTTGGTGAGAGATTTGGAGAATGTGCTGGCCAGGGCAACAGTCGAACATTTTCTGTATCCAGAAAGGCCCGTACAGGACCTGCAATATGCGGTCCTGCATTATCCTGCTGAAATGTTGGATTTCGCAGGGATCGAATGAAGGGTAGAGCCACGGGTCGTAACACATCTGAAATGTAACGTCCACCGTTCAAAGTGCCGTTAATGCGAACAAGAGGTGACCGAGACGTGTAACCAATGGCACCCCATACCATCACGCCGGGTGATCTACATCTACATTTCCATTTACACTCCGCAAGCCACCCTGTTCCAGTTGCGTATGGTTCGCGGGAAGAACGACTGCCAGATAGCCTCCGTGTATCGCTCGAATCTCTCCCATTTTACGTGATCTCCTCGGGAGGTAAAAGTAGGGGGAAGCAATATATTCGATAACTCATGCAGAAACGCACCCGCTCGAAACCTGGACTGCAAGCTACACCGCATGCAGAGCGCCTCTCTTGCAGAGTCTGCCACTTGAGTTTGCTAAACATCTCCGTAAAGCTATCACGCTTACCAAATAACCCTGTGACGAAACGCGCCGCTCTTCTTTGAATCTTCTCTATCTCCTCTGTCAACCCCACCCGGTACGGATCCCACACTGATGAACAATACTCAGGTATAGGTCGAATGAGTGTTTTGTAAGCCACCTCTATCGTTGATGAACTACATTTTCTAAGGACTCTCCCAATGAATCTCAACCTCGCACCCGCCTTACCAACAGTTAATTTTATATGATCATTCCACTTCAAATCGTTCCGTACGCATACCCCCAGATATTTTGCAAAAGCAACTGCTACCAGTGTTTGTTCCGCTATCATATAATCGTACAATAAAGGATCCTTCATTCTGTGTATTCGCAATACATTACATTTGTCTATGTTAAGGGTCAGTTGCCACTCCCTGCACCAAGTGTCTATCCGCTGCAGTATGGCGATGACGAGCCGGCCGGAGTGGCCGTGTGGTTATAGGCGCTACAGTCTGGAACCGCGTGACGGCTACGGTCGCAGGTTCGAATCCTGCCTCGGGCATGGATGTGTGTGTTGTCCTTAGGTTAGTTAGGTTTAAGTAGTTCTAAGTTCTAGGGGACTTATGACCTCAGCAGTTAAGTCTCATAGTGCTCAGAGCCATATGGCGATGACGAATACACGCTTCCAACGTGCGTTCACCGCGATGTCGCCAAACACGGATGCGACCATCATGATGCTGTTAACAGAACCTGGATTCATCCGAAAAAATGACGCTTTGCCATTCGTGCTTCCAGATTCGTCGTTGAGTACAGCATCGCAGGTGCTCCTGTCTGTGATGCAGCGTCACGGGTAACCGCAGCCATGGTCTCCGAGCTGATAGTCCATGCTGCTGCAAATGTCGTCGAACTGTTCGTGCAGATGGTTGTTGTCTTGCAAACTTCCCCATCTGTTGACTCAGAGATCGAGACATGGCTGCTCGATCCGTTACAGCCATGCAGATAAGATAACCCACCGATTCCATATTCTGATAACAGTCATTGTATCTGGACCAACGGGAGCAGCAATGTCGCGATACGATAAACCGCAATTGCGATAGGCTACAACCCGACCTTTATCAAAGTCGGAAACGTGATGGTACGCATTCCTCCTCCTTACACGAGGCATCACAACAACGTTTCACCAGGCAACGCCGGTGAACTGCTGTTTGTGTATGAGAAATCGGTTGGATACTTTCCTCATGTCAGCACGTTGTAGGTGTCGCCACCGGCGCCAACCTTGTGTGAATGCTCTGAAAAACTGATCATTTGTATATCACAGCATCTTCTTCCTGCCAGGTTAAATTTCGCGTCTGTCGCTCGTCATTTTCGTGGTGTAGCAATTTTAATGGCCAGTAGTGTATATACTAAATAATGAAAAGTATCCAGACACACCCAATGCATTGCAGAAGTGAAGACTAGGTGTCAAGAGAGGCATACCCATCAGTATAAACTGAGGCTGGGAGGATTCTCCTACCGCCGACAGGGGTGGCCGAGCGGTTCTAGGCGCTACAGTCGGGAACCGCGCGACCACTACGGTCACAGGTTCGAACCCTGCCTCGGGCATGGGTGTGTGTGATGTCCTTAGGTTAGTCAGGTTTAAGTAGTTGTAGGTTCTAGGGGACTGATTACCTCAGATGATAAGTCCCATAGTGCTCAAAGCCATTTGAACTATTTTAGTATTCTGCTACGAGCAAAGCAGCAGTAAGAGCAGGATGGGTTGGCCGGGACAGGTCATTGACTCCGAATATGCACTAGTCATTGGATGTCAACCGAGTAACAAATTCATGAGGGACTTTTCAGTCCCTCTACAGCTGCGCAGGTCGACTGTTGGTGATGTGATTCTCAAGTGAAAATTCGAGGGAACGACCACCGCCGGACGAAGACCAGGCAGACCTCAGTTAATGACTAATAGGGATTAAAGAACACTGTGCAAGGTGATTGTCAGAAATCCCATGAAATCATCGAAAGGTATCACTCATGAGTCCAAACTGATACCAGCTGTTCAGGTAGCGCAATGACTGTGCATCACGAGTTAAAAAGAATGGGGTACGGTGGTCGAGCATGTCCTCAGAAGCTACACTTCCTGTTATCAATGCTAAGCAACGCTCGAGATGGTGTAAAATCGATGCCACTTCACAATGATTTTAAGTGGTGAAACACGATGGAACCTGTGACTATTCGATGAAAGGGTTTTGGTTTTGTGAATGTCTGGATAATACTACCCACCATAATGTGTAGTACTAACAGTGAAGTACAGAGAAGGTGGTGTTATATATTAGGGTGCTTCTCGTGGATGAGGAAAGATACGAACCCATTTTGCATGATCTGTGTACTGTGTATAATAGAGGAACGATTCGGAACGATTATTGATTTTATCAGCATAACGATGGACTCTGTCGTAGAGCAGCTTCTCTGAGGAAATAGTTGGCGGAGACAGCAGTAATGACACGGACAGGCCTACCACTCTCCCTACCTGAACCCAACTGAACACTGTGGGTAATCTACAACGTCGGTTTCGCACCAGATTCAAGTGTCCAAAAACGGAACCCTCTTTGGTTTCGGCTCTTAATGAAGAACGGGCTGCAATTCCTCCACAGACAACTTCCTTGAAATTATCCACCGCAGAATTCAAGCCGTCATAATGGCGAAGGGTGGACACACCTTATTTTAAGATTCACTAACAGATGTCTGAATACTTTCGATCAGTTATCTTACTTTCCTTATTGCGTGAAGTGCTAGCAATGCGACGGGACATCGTGATGTCTTGCGGCGGATAGTGGTCACATTGTGTTGGCTCCTCATTTAGTAAAAGCGCTGTAACATTCTCTTCGAGTACTTGCGATGCCACAGTATGCGATCAAAAGGATCCGTAAATCTTGCTTAATGTGACTTAGAAGTTCGTGGCGTCTTCCATCGGTAATGCTGGAATTCAATATGGTGTTGTCCCACCCTTAGCCTTGATGACAGCTTCCACTCTCGCAGGCATACGCTAAGTCAGGTGCAGGAAGATTTCTTGGAGAATGGCAAACCGTTCTTCACTGAGTGCTGCACTGAGGAGAGGTATCCATGACGGTCGGTGAGGCCTGGCACGAAGTCGGCGTTCCAAAACATCCCAAAGCTGTTCTATAGGATTCAGGTCAGGATGCTGTGCAGGCTAGTCAATTACAGGTATGTTATTGTCATCTAACCACTCCATCACAGGCCGTGCATTATGTGTGTGTGTGAAATCTTATGGGACTTAACAGCTACAGTCGTCAGTTCCTAAGCTTACACACTACTTAACCTAAATTATCCTAAGGACAAATACGCACATCCATGCCCGAGGGAGGACAGGAACCTCCGCCGGGACCGCCGTGCATTTTGAAAATGTGCTTTTCAACAGTGCTGTGATAGTGTTACGCAAAAAAAGGGGGTGCAAGCGCCTTTGTGGGGCGGCGAGTTAGGTTTGTATACTAATTCTACTGTTGTACCCTTGTTTGAATGTTGTAACATTTCCCGGCCGATGCACCATATGTGGGGCGGCGGTTAAGTTGTAAAAAGAAATCAAATCTAATTTGCTGGATAAATGCTTGCGTGTTGAATCAGTTTCTGGCTTTTAGAATGTTGTTAATGCTGTCTTTCGCCGTTCTCAACACTGGCTCTCTATTTACTTTTTGGCCCCCAGAAAGTGATTTAATAAAACATGGAACCAGTAATTAGAGATCCTAGTGCCCACTTCAATTGAGATACCATTATAGCTGCTGCTTATAGCTCTGAGGAATTAGGAGATTGTCCGGGATTTCTAATCAAAAACGGTTTTCCAAAATAGTTGAGTATATTCTGAAATTCACTGATAAAAAACACAAGTATCCCTACAACCTAACTAACAGAGCAGTTCAGAGTCTAATGCGCTGATGCAACTATAAATGTCCGAATTAAATGTTAAAAAAGAATGCTCGCCATAATTTGATGAAAATATTTCATCAAACGCCACGCTAAATATTTGGTAGAATGTCTGTCCCGCGACGGCACGTGAAAACGCGACAATACGCAAACTGAAGCTAGATAATGAAAATCATTCCAGAATTAACACTTCACATGAAATGTTTTCATGGTTCCGCGTATCTCTAGTAACTTAATAGGGCACCCGAGGCTGTTTGTAGCAGATACACAGATGGCGTGTCATTCAGCGTCTGGAGAGAACTGGGGCCTTGCTTCCTCGCGCAGCGTTCTTATATATATATAGCCGTGGTGCGGACGGCTAAGAGAACGCCTGATCTTTTCGGCTCTCCCGACTAGCCGCTGGGCTAGTAACGCACCACTTCAAGTTACATAATAATTTATAGCTTCTTTTGCTTATGGCCGAAGAAGCTCTTAATTTGAACGTGCATTCAGCACGTAGGTAAGTATTGATAATAAAATTTTGACGTGGCTAAGTTAAATATTCTGGGCGAGAGAATTAATTAAATTACACTGTACGCAGTAGATGAGCTCTGAACTGGCCCTTTTGAGATCCACTATCGCTGTAATTTTATAGGTATTCAAAAGAAACTTTACACATCTTCATAGTCATAGCGGACCTCCAACCTATTTAAATCTAAACATCCTAGCCTTATTTATTAATCTACTTAATCTATCTTGCTTCCTTCAGTTTTGAGATGAAAGCCAGAAAATCATGAATTTTCACTAAAGTCTTAATATGTGAAATCCAAAGTACTGTTTTTATTAAATCATTATGAAAGATGAATCTAAATATAAATTTTGAAGTCTCTAGCTCTTTTCTGTTGCGCCAATGATTTTTCCAGGAAAACGTCCAAATTTCGAAAATGGCTGAAGTTATCGAACTGATATTTAACACACATTAATTTAGTATTATTTCTGACATGCTAGAAAAGTTTTAGGTCATTTGCTTGATTTTTAAGGTATTGCGCAACATTTATGACGTCAGAGCTAGTTACAAAGTTACAGCAGACTGGCTGGCACACAATGGAAACTGATGTGAATTTACTACAGCGTGAGTAGGCTGCTTCCCTACACCCTCCATGAAAAACTCGACCACACCACGACACCACCGCCTCCAAATTCTACTGTTGGCACTACATACGCTAGCAGATGACGTTCAATCGTCCACTGTTTACGCTCTTAACACCTAGCGAGGATCGTTTGGCATTTACTGGCGTGATGGGTGGCTTATGAGCAGCCGCTCGACCATGAAATCCAAGTTTTCTCATCTCCCACCTAACTGTCATAGTACTTGCAGTGGATCCTCATGAAGTTTGGAATTCCTGTGTGATGGTGTGGATAGGTGTCTGCGTATTACACAATACGACCCTCTTCAACTGACGGCGGCCTCAGTCAGCCAACAGTCAAAGTCGGCCTGTACGCTTTAGTGCTGTCCGTGTCCCTTCACGTTTCCAGTCCACAATCACATCAGAAACAGTGGACCTAGGGATGTTTGGGAGTGTGAAAATCTCGCGTACAGACGTTTGACGCAAGTGACACCCAGTCACCTGGCGAAGTTAGAAGTCCATGAGTTCCGCGGAGCGCCCCATTCTGCTCTGTCAAGATGTCTAATGACTACTGAGGTCGCTGATTTGGAGTACTTGGCAGTAGGTGGCAGCACAATACACCTAATATGAAAAACCTATGTTTTTCGGATACTTTTGACAACGAAGTGTACTTACGCGTCAGATGATTTTAAGCCGCTATGAGCGAAGCTGGAATGTTAAGGATTCTAAACTTCTCCACATACAATTGCACAGTCAAGTAACCGAATTACAAACAATGGAGTGTACACTGACGTGATTATGACCAGGTACTAAAATGCGTCTTGGACAACTTCTGGAACTCAATAAGGCAATAATTCTGCGTGTCTTGCGTTCAACAACTGCTTATTGTTTTCCGGAGTTCTGAGGTACCAGACGCCTACAGACAAGTCACACGCTTCCCGTAATCAACGAACGATTGGTTTGTCGGCTCGGAGCTGGCACCCAAACGCGTCCCATTTGTGTGTCATCGGATTTAGAAAAGCTGAATCTGATGGCCACGACATCAAGGTGGATTCACAAGCATGCTCCTCAAACGACTGCAGCATGATTCTGACCTTCTGAGATGGACAGTTATCCTGCTGGAAGATCCATCTCTGTCGACGAAGACGTCAAGCATAATGGGCTACAGATGGTGCCTAATATTGTTCACGTAGCCCGGAGCTGTCATGGTGTCATCGATTACTACTGCAGGTCCCATGGAAGCCCAGGTGAATGTCCCCCATAACATAATACTGCTCAAATGGTTCAAATGGCTCTAAGCACTATGGGACTTAACTTCTGAGGTCATCAGTCCCATAGAACTTAAACCTAATTAACCTAAGGACATCACACACATCCATGCCCGAGGCAGGATTCGAACCTGCGACCGTAGCGATCGCGCGGTTCCAGACTGTAGCGCCTAGAACCGCTCGGCCACCCCAGCCGGCTAATACTGCTCCCACCGGTCTGTAGCCGTGGCCAGTTGCATGTTTCAAGCAACTGGTCGCCTGGATGAGAGCGTATCTGGACGCGACCATCAACGTGGTTTACCAATAAATGGGGTTCATCCGACCAGGCGAAAAAATTCCATTGAAACGTGGTCCGATCACGATGATTTAGTACCCACTGTAATCATAACTGACGCTGTTATTGTACCAGCATGGGAAGACGTGTAGGGGTCCTCTGCTGCGGGGCACCAAGTTCATCACTGTGCTCTGAAAGGTGTGCTTCCAAAAGATTTGTGCTTGCACCAGAAATGTACTCTGTCTTCAGATCTGCCACAGACCGTCGCTTATCCTTATTTAGAGAGTCGGTAAGCCTTCGATAACTGTCTTCTGTAATGTGGCATGGACGTCCAACCTCTTGTCGCCTACGCGTGATTTCAGCCTTCTTCAACCACTTACCACAAATGCTCACGTCAGTACGACGCGAACAGCCGACCAACTTCGCTGTTTCCAAGATGCTCGGTTAAGTCGGCGGATTTCCGCACTGGCGCCACTTATCTTCGCTACAATAATTCCCCATTCGTGTCTACGCCGCCCGTATACTTCTGTCATCGTGTCACGTGCCTTCAACGCCGCCAGGGAGCACACAACCTGGTGGAGGGCAGTGGTCTTAATGTTTCATCTAATCAGTTTGCACGCCTTGTGGATACTTATTCCGAGGTCGTGTCCATTGCCGACCATGCCATGGGTCCTCTTCTTGACACAAGATTTATGTTTTGTAATACATACAAGGATGATGTTCCCACATCCACAGATCGCTTGAGGATTAGCACATGCTCGAAACTAGCTACCGGCACTTAGTGAAGTATCAGTTTTAACTAACAGCATGAATCAAAATATGTCCTTTTTTGCTGCTTGCGAGGTATCGTATGTCAAAAACGAACTACGTTTCACGCGGTTATTGTATTCGGTAGCTGCCGTCTGTTTTGACGCAAGATCGTACCAAACTGCTGAGGTCATCGGTCCCTAGCCGCGCGGGATTAGCCGAGCAGTCAAAGCGCTGCAGTCATGGACTGTGCGGCTGGTCCCGGCGGAGGTTCGAGTCCTCCCTCAGGCACTGGTGTGTGTGTGTGTGTGTTTGTCCTTAGGATAATTTAGGTTAAGTAGTGTGTAAGCTCAGGGACTGATGACCTTAGCAGTTAAGTCCCATAAGATTTCAAACACATTTGAACATTTTCACCGGTCCCTAGACTTACACACTACTTTAACTTACACTAACTTATGCTAAGAACAACACACACACCCATGCCCGAGGGAAGACCCTAACCTCCGGCAGGAGGGGCCGCGCAGTCCGTGACAAGGCGCCTCAAACCCTGCAGCCACTCCGCACGGCCTATTGTTTTCTCGAGGAATTTTATAATACGTACTCGAGCTTAATGTTTGCTGTAGGATCCTTACTGTTTTTGATTGTAAGGAATCCAAAGGCCATCTGAAATTTGAGTTAATACGAAGCAGGACATTTCAGCCAAAATCGACAGTAGGTGTGACTGATTTGTGTAATTTCGTCATCTTCAGATAGCGTGTCCTCATATCCAGCTTTTGTTGTTTCGTTATTGGCTTGCGAAAGACCACAGAAGACAACATCAGCAGACGCAGTATGAGCTACAAGAGGTCAATGGATAGATAGTCTTTTGACATAACTGTCGAGATGGTTAATAGTTGTTAAAGGTTTCTCCAGTTGTAACAGCTACTGAACTAGTTTTGTAATAACAACGGACATTTACTGCAGCTCTCTCTTCGTATGGCTAATGTAATCAAAATTAAGTTCCTAGAGATGGAAAACGTGATACAATGCTGCAGGAATCGGCATTAGTCGTTTTGCAGCTTGCTTCAACAAAAGGCTGAAGTGCACTTCGGATCCTACGTAAAGGTGTATGGAATCTGAATCCCCTTTAAGTAAAGTTCAAGAGCAGTAACTAATCACTCTAACATATGGTTTACGAGTCAGTCACACTTCTGTCATGTCTACTTCTCATCCGTGGTCTACACGGCATTTGAGATCATACTCCTTACAGCAATATGTAATACGATTTTTTTCTGTTTGTAGACTGAATGTTTCTGGACATGAATTCTGTCACTTCGCGAACTGTTACCTTATACTTTTCATAGCCCATGCAGGAACGGTTGACAATGAGACTTAAGAATTTTCGTTACTATTTTGCTTAAAAACCAGTTCTTGATATTTCATGAGATGTTAGATGTCTTTTGGCAACAGCGTACTATTTTAGATACTGGAGCATTGTTGTTGCTATCTCCACCAGTCAAACATGTTTGTGAAGGTTTGCCCTGTTCTTGCCGCAGGCAGTCGATGGTTTTTATGACTTCCAACTGACATAGGTTTAATTCACTAATATAGTGGTGGAAGTTCCCTTTGAAACGTTCACGCCCGGTTACCTTCCCCATTTTCGTCTATTCAGAGCTTGTTTTCCTCGTCTAATGGTCTTGTAGTGAAAGGAGCTTTACATGCTAATGCTTACGTCATGGGTACCACAAACTCGAATAATATCCTAGTTAGTCTGAACACCTATTATTTTAGCATATTTTTTGTTAAACTCGTTTCCTGTACACACATGGAGGGCGCAAATCATTGTTGCGAATTCCAGCTCGACACACTATTTATTCCAGAAGGACCATCGAGGTACAACTTCATTTTACAGATGAGTTTCCGTTTGTGGCTTGTTGTCCAGTTGCCATTTTCAAGCACTCACCACATCCTATTCCATTGCGAGTTGCTTTTTGTGTGCAGTACAAAGACTTGTTTGATGCAGCGCTCCCCCTAGTCAATCCTGTCCAAGTTTCTCCATTTCTCAGCAAACTTCTATAACCTACAATCATCTGAGCCTGCTTACAGTATGCGCGACATACATACAAACTTCTTTCCAGTTTGACTGTTCTCTTATGTCTTAGGTTAGCTCCTGTTAAACGGTCCCTTCTAGTACTCAAGTTGATGGTACATTGTGTGACTTACGTATCAGTGACGACGAAACGATGATGGGGAAAAAACACCCGAGGGGAGAAAACCACCTCCCAAGCCAGGAATCGAACCCGAGCCGTGGTGCATTTTATATCCTCTTCGCTACTGACGTCATTAGCAATTTCTACCAAAACAACAAAACTGGTTGACTAGTTTTCGTTTCCGATTTCCTAATGTAGCTGCCCCAGCATCACCTGACTTAAATCCATCACACTCCACGACCCTTGTCTACGTTTAGTGATGTTCATCTTATAACCTATTTTCAAGATACTACCTATGTCTTTCCGTTCAACTGATCGTCGAAATCACTTGCCGTCTCTACCAGGGTCGAGGGGTCGTTGGGAAATGTTAAGGTTCTTGTTGGATGCTTCGTAATTTAGATTTCATTTATAAATTTCTTCTTGCTTATTGCGAGTGCAAATTGAACAAGTTCTTCCTCACCACGGTCTCTGAGTAATGTCCTTCGACTACTGCGGTCTGAAGTCTCTACGAGCTGTTGATCAGCAACTCCCTCTGTGTAATGTCCTTCGACTACCGCCGTCTGATTTCACTACAAGTTGTAGATAACTTTTCGCTCCGTATATTTTATGCATGATAACTTCACACTTCCAAAAACTGCAGTCTTGTCAAAATACACTGTTTTTACATTTTATATTGTGGTTACCACTGGATGTCGTGTCGCACTTTCCAAACAGCAAAAGACTATTAGACATATCCGTCAACATAACAGTGTCAGACAACGTACTGGTGGGCACCTATATTCCATTCATGGAGTATCGCTACGTTTAAAGTGTTGAAAGAGGTTGCGGACCAATATGTCACGAACACAAAGCTAGTTTACTCTTAAGTTTAGTGAAGTGCAAAAGTATCCATTACTGTTCACTGAGTGCTAGTTATATGTCGCTGCACCGAGAAAATATTTTATGCGGCATTAAAACTATGCGTGTGGAATAACACTTTTTCTTATGTAGTCATTCTTAATAGTCAACAAATGTTAGAAAAGAATTGCTACGGACTTTTCAAATACTCGTGCTTAGTACGGATCAGAGTAGTAGTGCTTATTAAGATACGTGCGAGAGAAATTACTCAGTTTATGCAACGTACCTGAGAATTTTCTGGTGGCTTTCGATACAAAGGCACAAATTTTCGTACAATTCATCGGAAATATTTGCTGTCGTGCCGTTCACGGATCTGGCCTCATCTTCCATCTTTACTTCGTAGCTCTCCGCCTTCAGATTGACAATGCGCAGTGCGAGTATCTGCAGCTGCGCAGCCACTAGAATCATGACGGCGACGAAGAGCAGGTCGACGCCGAAACTCAGCTGACTCGTCCATGCCCCTATCACGCACTGCACGGCGTACGACAGCGCGTAGTAGTGGGTATTGTTGTCCCAGGCGTGCTGAGCGAACGGCAGGCGCCGTTCCTCGCTCCGCGCCACTATCGGCATGGGGAACCACACGAAACATTGCGAGAACATGAACAGCAGCATGCCCATGGTGAGACGGAACGCACGCCTCTGGGAGCAGTGGTGGATGTCGGTCAAACCAGGGTCCGCAGAGCAGGCTTCCCTCTGCAGAGACATCAGCATGTCCACGCGTCGAGCCAGCGCGTAGTACTGCCGCTGGTTGTGCATAAAGAAGGCCATCTTGACGGTGCCGCAGCCGATTGTGAAGGTACTGGTAAGAACCAGAGTCGTCTCCTCCATGTCTCCCCAGCAGTAGTAAAGGGCCAGCGAACTCTCTACTGCATTCCAGACGCCCAGTACCAGCCCCACAAAGCCGTACAGTTCAAACATCCAGGAACCAGGAAGTGGCCACACTCCACATAACCACAGATGGCGGATGTTCAGTTTGAGGATAGACTGTCCACTTGCCGTCCACGACAGTGGCAGTTCCATATCCTCTGGTACTCCTCTCGCCATCTAGCTTCGTTATCAGTCCCCGATGACGGCTCTTTCACTTTCTACGAAGAAGTACGCGGAAAACCCGCTACTTTGCACTCCTAATAAACAGGACAGACGAACAAATGAAAGCTACTCTGGGCTGTTCAGCCTCTTGCAGCCACTAGCATTTGAGCAGTCTTTTATACATGGAGGGAAGCGGTACAAATAACAGGCTTGTAAATGGGTTTTAAATAATCGAGCATTGCTGCAACATTTAGTAGCTGATTCATTTATGTTCCCCTGCATTTACTCAAGTCTGGATTATATAACATAAACAAACGTAACGCGGC
This sequence comes from Schistocerca piceifrons, assembly GCF_021461385.2. NCBI lineage: Eukaryota > Metazoa > Arthropoda > Insecta > Orthoptera > Acrididae > Schistocerca > Schistocerca piceifrons. Next base: position 202,896,473 of record NC_060145.1, on the reverse strand, counting down.
AATGCAAATTAAAGATGAAAGTGGACCGTTGGAACATCTGGGAGTAACCGAAACTGATCGATGATGTTGATTAACAGTAACGACGTCCTCTCTTCTGTCTAACGGAGGATGTAGTTCTCGTAATGTAATTTATACGAACACCGTACATCTTTATAAAATTCATATACTACTATATGTAAATTACTCTACTCCTACTCAGTGAGGTTCTGGTCATTCAAGCGGATGACGTCGACATTTTGCCATGATACTTTTCGGCTTATAACCGTTGAGCCACGTCACAGTGTTTGTACCGAAAATTGGCGCAGTGGCTGATACGGATATGTTGTCACTGCATGCACGCCCCAAGTGGAATTTGACGCACTCTGTGGAAAGTTCTTTTACCTAGGGGACGCAGGCCCATGCGCAACGTTGACATTGCATGTGCACACTCTATTCAATTGCGGGCCTGCAGAGACAAAATTACGCCTGAACAACTTCGATAATCATATCAGAATATTCATGCATGAGAACTAAAAATCTAGACGTCCATCCCTCCATACTTAAGTTAAAATTACTTTCATACGGTAAACCCCTAGTTTATGTCAACGCTGCTGGCCGGTAAAGACGTCTTTCGTTAACTTCTGTTGCAAAGAAACGAAATCACTGAGAACGCTTTCCAAGCAAACGCGCTGTAGTTAGGTCATGTATAGTTATCATCACTAAGCCCCTTACGACAACTCCCTCCACAGTCGCACTTAGACTCGGCTCAATTCGCAAGAGTATGTTAGCACTATCACAAAACGGATGACAAACCGTTCGACAGCTGTACTGACATCTCATTCATGTGGCGTGGAATTGCACAACATTATAATAATAGATGTACTTTGTTTCATATTCACTAAGAAAGATAAATGTAATGCTGAAGACGCTTTAGGCAACAGAAAACGGTGTGTATCGCATTACGTGTCAGTGCGGCATATGATATGTGGGATTGCCTGTATACTGAAAGAGGGAGAAATAAATGTAGTAATCCGCCACTCATAGTGTAAAAAAGTCACTGGTCACGAAACTTAAATACCTTATCCATTTACAGATCATGATATTTCACACGCCATCTTATCACAAACAGATAAGCAACTAAGAAGTTGATTTTCTATACACAAGTACTCTGTGGAGACTTTACATCGTGTAAAGAAGAAGCTGTTGTTCTTTCCCCAAATATTCATGTTTATGACGAAACATTCCTCTGTCAAATAGTGAGGCAAATGCTCCTTTTTTATTTATTTACAACATGCTCCATTACAATATTTGTGATACTGCATGTATGTATCGTGTGTGTGTGTGTGTGTGTGTGTGTGTGTTTGTGTTTGTGTGTGTGTGTGTGTGTGTGTGTGTGTGTGTGTGTGTGTGTGTGCGTGTGCGTGCTTGTGCGAGGTGTAGTATACGTTTGTGTTGTATGATGATGAGAGAATGGTTCAGATAGCCCTAAGCACTACGGGACTTAATATCTGAGGTCATCAGTCCCCACGTGGGGTTACCGAGAGGGGAGACCATTATGTTCACCGTATGGCTTTGGTGCATAGTGCTGCATCTGCAGCAGAAATTTGAGCAGCATTGGCACCACAGTGACACAACGAACTCTTACAAATCTGTTACTTCAGGGATAGCTCCGAGCCAGACTCCCTGTAGCGTGCAGTCCACTGACTCCGAACCACCGCCATTGGTGACTTCAGTAGTGTCAAGCGATAGCTCATTGGAGGGCAGGACGGAGGTCTGTTCTGTTTTCTGATGAGAGCTGGTTCAACCTTGGTACCAGTGATGGCCGTGTGTTGGTTAGAACGAGGCCTGCAACCAGCCCGTCTGCGTGCTAAACACACTGGACTTACGCCTGAAGTTGCGGACTGGGATGGGATTTCGTATGACATCAGGAGCAATCCCGTGGTTATCCTATGCAGTGTTAATCACTTACATATGTTACATAGATAGGTGTATTTCCGAAATATCATTACACTACGTAAATTATTTCTTGGTGGTGCAGTGTATATAATGTAAAATATGTAAAACGCATCAGTCATATGTAGGAGTGGCCTTATGACCATAATCTTGTCAGATTAAGTTAATCAGTACATAAATTAAAATATAAATGTTATTTCGCACAGATCTGGATGGTAAACGATTTAATTTGAAAGCAAGTGCCTCTGCTTATCAGAGTGGTCAACGTGTCTGACAGCAATACAGTAGACCAAGATTCAGCTCTCGCTACTGACAGGGACTTAGTGGGAGGGCTGGAATGGGTCCACTCACACTCGTGAATCCATTTGAGGAAGTACCTCGCTAGGAAGTAGCGTCTCTAAAGTATGGGAAGCTGGCAACAACTGGTAGAGCGCTTTGCTGACACCATGCCCCTCCACACGGAAACCTAATGAAGACATTGGCGGAGGATTACATGGCGGCCGGTCGGCACTATTCCATCAGTGTCGGAAACCAGAGCTGCTAATTTAAAAACCATCAATAATCTCCAGAAAATTACACTGTTCTCTTAGTTCATATTTTTTCACCATTCACAACTTACACTACGTTACGCACACAAACACACGCAGACACACGCATTAATATGATATATCAAAAAGGAAGCAGTTCGCTTGTTTTGCATCAGAGACCTGCGACATAAGATTTTACAAAATAAGCACTATGTTTTGACGAGATATTTGTATAATTCCAAGTGTTGTTAAAAATATCTTATGATATTTTTTATAATTAGCCCTATATGTTCTCTTAATAATTCCTTGCTGTACCGGATGCACTATTTATAAGGTATGTTTTAACACTTTTTTTAGCTATCTTAATTTTACTTGCCTCTTTACTCTCTCTGAGGATTTTTCTGTGCAACTTTATTATCGGATACAATTTTTTGTGTTTTCTGTTCATATTTTTCCTTAGTTCTGTCTAGCTCTTTTCCCATGAATGTGTGATTCTGTTAGTGTAACAATTTTATTTTGCATAACAGATTGATAGGCACACACGTGATGCTGTTACAATCCTGAGCTATGTAAACAGGTCCTTTTAGTGAGTCCGATTACAATTTATGTTTATTATTTTTATGACTCTCTTCTGTGTTTTGAAAGCTGTTGCCTCATAAACTGATAAGATATGACAGTTTCATTAAAACTACCAACATTCGGTGCTGGAATACAACAGCGCACATGAAAAGTGGGCGATACCAACTCGAGTATAAAACAGCCCTGCCTATGGGTTCTAAGACGGGAATATTACCTGCAGTAGTATGAAGCAAAAAACTTCATTCCGTAATTCTCAATGCCACGTGAATGTGACCATATTAACGTTAGATTTATCATGACGGGAGTCTAAAGCAGTATACACTTCTATACAGCGTGACGTACACTATGTGTAAAACTAACTATTTTATTTTGTCACAGCGATTCCACAGTTCAGTGGTTTCCAGTGAAGCTTCAAATTTTGGGATATCCATGCGGTCTTAAGAATTTTTCTGTCATTCGTGGATTTTTTAACCCCCGGCAAAAGTTCCGAATAATGACTTGGTTCGGAGAAATTGCTATATTTCTCTGGAAGTAAAGAGATATTACAGCACCTGTAGGATATAAAAAACTGTCTACTGAGCACAAAACTTGGAATCAGAGTGAAACAAAGATTCGCGAATATATTGAGGAGAAACATAATTGATGTTGACGACAAAATTAACATCAAATGGTACCGTATAGTAGATCAAGAGAAAGAATTCTGGTACCTTATAATGAAAAAACGGACGAAGTAAAAGGGATGTAAAAAACAGAATAATACAGGCGAAGGGGACCTTAAGAGTCAAATAGAGATCTTAATTTAAGATACATCTGAGAATGTACGCCTGGAGCACTAAATTATGGCAAACGCATTATGAACTGTGCGCAAAATTGGATGGAAGTGAATCGAACCGCTGAGAAGTAGCGTTACAGAAGAATGCTCTTATTTATGTGTAATGATTAGGTGCGAAACGAAGAAGCAAATGTATTGAATAGACTAACTAGAATAAGAGACGGGAAGACAGGACTTTAGCTAAGAAATGATGTAATAACTTCCGTAGCAGTAGAGGAAACTGAAGGAGGTTAAACTTCAGTAGGAGATGATCACTGTAAAATATACAGAAATAATTCAGGACATGGCGGAAACGTGCTGTCCTAAGACCAAGAGATTATCACAGGACGTGATTTAGGGCTTGCTTCGTTAGGCAAATTAGGAGGCTCTGTAACGAAACTTGAACTCAAAACATTTGAATGTCGAATATTGACCCTGAAAGTGACGGAATATTTAACACCGAAAACACAGTTAAGTAAAGTATGCTGATTCCCTACTCGCAAGGTCTAGTTTTACTACAAATTCGCTGTAATGATCACATTAGAATTTACTAAACAAAACACAGAAGAATATTAACTACCGAAATATCGAGAATACTTTTGAAAAATGCTCAATCTGTAATATCGCTCAGTGGTATCTACAGAAACAAGTAATCTCACTCATGGCTTTGAGATTGCTGTTATAATACGACTTCCAAAACTTAAACATAGTTCGAGTACTGTAGTCGTATATGTAAAAAACTTCCCATTGTGTATATATATTTTACCATTGTTAAATGTGACCTGCTTTATTCTAATTGCTCGGAGCACGCTAATGGCGGGCCGGCCGGAGTGGCCGTGCGGATCTGGGCGCTACAGTCTGGAGCCGAGCGACTGCTACGGTCGCAGGTTCAAATCCTGCCTCGGGCATGGATGTGTTTGATGTCCTTAGGTTAGTTAGGTTTAATTAGTTTTAAGTTCTAAGCGACTGATGACCTCAGAAGTTAATTCGCATGGTGCTCAGAGCCATTTGAACCACAGCTAATGGCGGGCGCCCCAGATCACACTATTTATTAAGTACAAAATAAAAGTATAGTCACTGCACATGCATATGTCGAAGCACATACCACAAAAGATACATAATAAAGTTTACAATAGCTAGTAGAAGAAAAAGACATGAAGACAGGCAAATTACAGTGGTAGAAAAATAGTAATATGGTAAACAATGACAATAGGAAATTCTGAATCCACTCACTACAAAACTACATTTACTCCAAGGCGAATCTTGTGTATGATTACCTAAAAAAAAAAAAATGAAATTACACTTAAAGTGAATGCATCTGTTTCCTAAATATTTTCTGAGACAGAGGGAAAGAGAGATAGATAGACGGAGTCATCTTTACTTCAAATGCCTTAACTGTTACCTGGGAAACGATTTACGAAATCATTTGCTGTTCGGTGGCGGTGGCGGCGAAGTCAGAGTAGGGATCTGCTCTTGACAGACAGCAACTATTGCATCGTCTTATTTGGTACATGATCCTGTCGGCAGTAACACTATTCTTGTCTCATCTCGCTTCATGCACAGCATGATCGAAAGTATCTGGCAGTCTTTTATATATCGAAGTTCGTATTTCTGTAAGACAACGTTTCTGATACACGTGATTTTATAGCGGCTGTTAGTATTTTAGTGAGTGTGAATCCTCATTATCAGTTTTGTAACTCAGGCCACAGCAACTGCCGCTCACAACACTTTAAAACTTACTTTGCACGATGACCGCGTCAATATTAAGTATATGCCGCACTCGGAAAGTAAGTGTGCGGCAATATCTGACGAACGTTTTATTACGGCGCAAATCCACCCCAGTATTCACTGCAAATGTGCTCGATCTAGTGGCCACACTCATTCTCGATATGGCTCACGCTCCCCATTCGTATAGCACTTCTCTTTTATTTATTTACGTTTATCAGAACAGAAATTATCATAATATTAAAATTATTGCGCTCTCAAAAACAGGAAATAACTCGTTAATGACATATTCGCGTTGTGAGATAGTAAAAGTAGAACATAATTACACTTTACATTAAAGAACAAGATATGTGAAACAGTAATGGTAAGTATAAAGTAAAGAGATAAAAAAGAATCACACACAGCGATATCTTCACTAATCGTGACCCAAGAAGGCTCACCTTTAAAATCGAAGGAAGTGAAGTGCGTACCATATAAAAAAAAGAGGTCATCAGTCACCTAGAACTTAGAACTACTGAAACCTAACTAACCTAAGGACATCACACACATCCATGCCCGAGGCAGGATTCGAACCTACGACCGTTGCGGTCGCGCGTTTCCAGACTGTAGCGCCTAGAACCGCTCGGCCACTTCAGCCGGCGTACCATATCAAACAGGAGCATGCCTAGTACAGCACTGTGGTTTTCCAACCCACCTTCAAATTGAAAATAACGTTTTTATTATGCAATGCCAACGTTGCGTTGGTATAAGAATCAGCAGCTGAATTTTTTTACAATCACTTACATGTTCCACATTGCCAAGGTATTTATTTTGCCAATTTGACCTGTGGTCAAGACTAAGATCTTCCTTTCGTTTATTATTACCTTATGTCTTCTTGCAGTAGAGATGAGATGATCTCAGACAGTTTCAGTAAACTGCCCGCAACTGCTTCGCGTGTCTACAACGCTATTTTGTATAGATCTCTTTGACAAAGCTTCTTCATAACTCAATAGAATACTGATGTTTCCCCTACAATAGTCTGCGCTTCGCAGTTGAAAGCTGTCAAAACTGCTACCACGTCGACAGTAGAAGTGTCTTAAGAGTAAAGAATAAATGTATTCATTCATGGCACGGTATTTTCTCACGAATATCAATGTTCACTGCATCATATCTCTTGGACCATGTGTCGCACAATGATGTATTTGTGTCGGTACATGCAACAGCATAGTTGGATATTTGCCAACGGGCTTGCCGTAGTGGTAACACAAGTTCCCGCCAGATGACCAAAGTTAAGCGCTGTCGGGCTTGACTAGTTCTTGGATGGGCAACTTTCCGCGTCTGCCGAGTGCTGTTAGCAATCGGGGTGCACTCAGCCCTGGTGAGGCAAATTGAGGAGCTACTTGACTGAGATGTAGCGACACCGATCACAAAACCTGTCATCGGCCGGGAGAGCGGTGTGCTGACCACATGCACCTCCGTATCTGCGTCCACTGACGACTAAGGGCTGAGGATGACATTACAGCCGGTCGGTACCGATGGCCCACAAGTCCTGTTCGAGCACCATTTTGTTTTCTTTTTTATGTGGAAATTATCTGCGAAGAATGTTCCGAATAGAAATAGTAGCAAAGAAGTAATTAATTTAAACGTCATGCACGCTGCGGCAATTTTTCACCCAGTTCAGTGTTTATGACGTGCTATCTCCTGACCTATGTCCGCACAATGATATATTTCAACAGAGCTAGTAGCATAGAAGTAATAAATTTCAACGTCATGTATAATTCGGTAGTTTTTATGCAGCTCGGTATTTATGACAAGCTATCTCCAGAACTATATGAACACAAATATATATATGTGTAGGTATATGGGGCGGCATATGTGGGTATTATCTGCAAAATAGGTTTCGAATAGAATTAGTTTCAAAGAAGTAATAAATACAAACGTCATGTACAACGCAGCAGTTTTTCACGCACCTCAGTATTTATGACGTAATAATTCCTGAGCTATGATAAGTAGGTGGTTCTTGCCACCATAGCTCTGTTGCCTGACAAGGGATAAGTGTAGCAAGTTTGGTTGGAATCAGTTAAGTAGTTTTGAAAGAGATGTGAACTGTACACACATGCATAAGAACATTTTACAATATGTACGTATTAAGGTTTGCGTCACAGTTGCAAATAATTGGATTTATTTACGACAAGTTTCGAAAGCTTGCATTCGTTTTCAAGCCATGCATACAGTTTCAGTGAGTGCTGCATAACTCTTTTGCCTTTGTTCGCTGTACAGAATTAAACTTACATAACAATTCAAAACGTACTTTGACTGTTACACATAAAGCAGAGGAATTATGGGTGAAACGTGTTGTTAGGGAAGCCTGTGGGCTGGAAGACAGGTTACATCGTTTTATTTACAGGATTCATTTAAAAAGGTTAAAAGATTTTCGTTTCTACGATTTATGGTTATTACTGACAAAGCTGACCAAGTACTCTTAACACTGCGATAAGAGTTATAAAGGGCCCAATGTAATTACGTACAGTCAGACATTAGAGATTCAGGTACTGATTTGAAAATTAATGCAAGCTTTCGTAACTAGTCACCGTAACAACAAATACATTCTGCTGTATCGGAAACTTTAATAAATCATAAGCTCCATTCAGACTCACTAGCGGACACTATAGCCCAGTCACTCCGCATCACTGAAGTGACAACTCACAAGCGGACACTGTAGTCTAGGCAATGAAGACGTAAAAAGTCGAACAGGGAAAGAAACCATATAATCACAAATTTTCATACATTGGTAGAGTTAGTGCCAGGGACAACATACTAAAAATTCTGACGGGTGGAGTGTGAGCTTTAACGAGGGAGATGGGTGCGTTTGATGGTCACTTTTCAATGTTTTCTCCTTGAATAACTCTAAAATGGCGCCTTCAAGCAAAAATTCTTTCCAGTTCGAAATTACACTACATTAAATTTCTTACAAAAAGGATCCTATTAGTTTTTTCTCTAAGACTAATATTTTATACGTTGGAGGGAATGGAATGGTCGCATGTTTCTAATAATACTATTTTAAAGGTGTAAAATTAATGTATACGTTTAGATAAAGTGGTTTAAGAACAAATATTAAATGTATGTACTACGTCTAACTGAATTAGTGCCTTATTAAGGCACAAATTCCGTTCCAAGCGTCTAATAATATGGACGGGGAGTGATGGAGTGTAGAAGCCCGATGAAAGGAAGGTCGCCAAATTCTGGCCACGTACTTCACTCTTTCACAGGTTAGCAAACTGAAGTCGAAGTAGGTAATTCCCATTTTATCTACACCACAATGCCGCAAGCAGCAACTGGTGACCGCTAGGAAAAATTTACCGACCCTTCCATCGTTCGACTTATGAATCACTTATATGTCACAGTGCGGACACAACTGAGAAATGTTTATTTTCCACAAGGTGCGTTAACTCTACATGGAAGTCAAATATTAGATACTAATACTATTAACGCAAGGAATGCACATGGGCAGAATATAACTACACTACTGGCCATTAAAATTGCCACCACGAAGATGACGTGCTACAGACGCGAAATTTATCCTAGACGAAGAAGAAGCTGTGATATGCAACCAGAGCATTTACACAAGGTTGGTGCCGGTGGCGACACCTACAACGTGCTGACATGAAGAAAGTTTCCAACCGATTTCTCATGCACATACAGCAGTTGACCGGCGTAGCCTGGTGAAACGTTGTTGTGATGCCTCGTGTAAGGAGGAGAATCGCGTACCATCACGTTTCCGACTTTGATAAAGGTCGGATTGTAGCCTATCGCGATTGAGGTTTATCGTATCGTGACATTGCTGCTCGCGTTGGTCCAGATCCATTGACTGTTAGCAGAATAGGACATCGGTGGGTTCAGGAGGGTAATACGGAACGCCGTGCTGGATCCCAACGGCCTCGGATCACTAGCAGTCGAGATGACAGTCATCCTATCCGCATGGGTGTAATGGATCGTGCAGCCACGTCTCGATCCGTGAGTCAACATATGGGGACGTTTGCAAGACAACAACCATCTGCACGAACTGTTCGACGACGTTTGCAGGAGCATGGACTGTCAGCTCGGAGACCATGGCTGCAGTTACCCATGATGCTGCATCATAGACAGGAGCGCCTGCAATGATGTACTCAACGACGAACCAGGTTCTGCTTACAACATCATGATGGTCGCATCCGTGTTTGGCGACTTAGCGGTGAACGCACATTGGAAGCATGTATTCGTCGTCGCCATACTGGCGTATCACCCGGCGTCATGGTATGGGGTCCCATTGGTTAGACGTCCCGGTCACCTCTTGTTCGCATTGACGGCACTTTGAACAGTGGACGTTACATTTCAGATGTGTTACGACCAGTGGCTCTACCCTTCATTCGATCCCTGCGAAACCCTACATTTCAACAGGATAATGCACCACCGCATGTTGCAGGTCCTGTACGGGCCTTTGTGGATACAAAAAATATTCGACTGCTGCCCTGGCCAGCACATTCTCCAGATTTCTCACCAATTGAAAACGTCTGGTCAATAGTGTTCGAGCAACTAGCTCGTCACAATACGCCAGTCACTACTCTTGATGAACTGTGATATCGTGTTGAAGCTGCATGGGCAGCTGTACCTGTACACCTGTACACCCCATTGTACCCGTACGCCCGCATTGTTTCTTTGTGCCAGGAAGGGCTCTCAATGCCCAGGCGTATCAAGGTCGTTATTGCAGACACAGGTGGTTGTTCTGGGTACTGATTTATCAGGATCTATGCTCCCAAATTGCGTGAAAATTCCACCAGGAAGGGGGTACACAGCTCGTGGTGTATGTAGTTTCACTATGCCTACACGGTCAATACCGCGGTTCGATCACGCCCGCATTGTTACTTTGTGCCAGGAAGGGCTCTCAAAAAGCGAAGTGTCTAGGAGTCTCGGAGTGAACCAAAGCGATGTTGTTCGGATGGAGGAGATACAGAGAGACCTGAACTGTCGCTGACATGCCTCGCTCAGGCCGCCCAAGAGCTACAATTGCCATGAATGACCGCTACCTACGGATTTAGACTCGGATGAACCCTGACAGCAAAACCAACATGTTGAATAATAATGGTTTTCGTGCACCCACAGGACGTCGTGTTACGACTCAAACTGCTCGCAATAGGCTTCATGATGCGCAACTTCACTATCGATGTCCATGGCGAGGTCCATCTTTGCAATCACGACACCATGCAGTGCGGTACAGATGGGGCCAACAACATGACGAATAGACCGCTCATGATTGGCATGAAGCTCTCTTCACCGATGAGTGTCGAATACGCCTTCAACCAGACAATCGTCACAGACGTGTTTGGAGGTAACCCGTCAAGTTGAAAGCCATAGTCACATTGGGCAGCGAGTGCAGCAAGGTGGAGGTTCTCTGCAGTCTTAGAGTTGGCATTAAGTAGGGTCGACGTATGCCGCTGGTGGTCATTGAAGGCGTCATAACGACTGTACGATACGTGAATGTCATTCTCCGACCGATAGTGCAGCCATATGGGCAGCATATTGGCGAGGCATTCTTCATGGAGTACAATTCCCGCTCCCACCTTGCACATATTATGAATGGCTTCCTTCCTGATAAAGACATCGCTGGACTAGAGTGGCTAGCATGTTCTCCAGACATGAACCATATCGAACCCTATCGACATTGCCGGGGATAGATTGCAAAGGGCTCTTTGCGGACGATCAACCACTCTGAAGGATCTACACCGAATCGCCGTTGATGATTGGGACAATCTGGACCAACAGTGCCTTGATGAACTATTTGATTGTTTGCCACGACGAATAAAGGCATGAATCAATGCAAGACGACGTGCTACTGGGTATTAAAGGCACCGGTGTGTACAGCAATCTGGACCACCGCCTCTGAAGGTCTCGCTGTTTGGTGGTGCAACATGCAATGTGTGGTTTTCAAGAGCTACAAAAAGGGCAGAAATGATGTTTATGTTGATCTCTATTCCAGTTTTATGTACAGGTTCTGGAACTTTTTTGATGTGTGTAACAAATGGCCAAATCGATGGAAGTAACAACTCACTGATAACGTTAGCCGTTAAAACAGTATCAAACCGAGATGTAGAATTCAGCACGATGAATTATAATTTTCTCAATCCCCTCAGCGCTAACACTTCGTCCCGTACCACAATAACACAAAAACCCTTATATTTGCCATGAAACTTACTCCCCCCCCCCTCCACCCCCCAGCAAGCCTTTTGCCCAGAGGATCTTACCAACATATAATAACAGAAGCAACTACATAACAAGCAAACGACTGTAAAGCTGCATACACATGCGATAGCACTTACAATAAAAGGCCGGAAATCACACTGAGGCGGCTGGCAATATTATAAACAGTAATAATTCAAAACTAAAAATTTTTTGAAACACAAACGTGAATTGAAAGTGCAAGTGAAATGTGCTCCTAAACGCCGCCAATCGAATATGCAGAGTAACGAAGTACGATTACAGGGCGACACATTTGTGAAACAGTACGACCTCAAAGAGTCTTAAGTAAGACAAACCAGTACTTTAACCTTACGAAATTCGTTATTCAAAGAGCTGTTTCTTATGTAACTAGAAGAGAATAACGGAAAAACTGTAATATAGTAAAATATCTGAAAGCATTACAATAACACACTTATAATATTCTAAAAGCATTCAGCTTTCAAAATGGCGGTTTGTTCCAAGCAGGAAGCTTGAGCTTCTTTTGACGAAAAACCAGAGCTTTGCAGATATTCGTAGGATTCTACGGAAAGAGTACGGAGACCTGGCTGTGACCAAAAGCACGGTCAGTCGCTCGGCAAGGCATCTATCATCATCGTGAAAAGGTCGCTCAAGCCTGCCCAATCTCCTGCGTCCCGGCCGGCCGCACACAGCTGTGACTCCTGCAATGCTGAGCGTGTGGACACTCGTGTTCGAGTTGACTGTCGGATCACACAAAAACATCTCGCTGCACAACTGGGCGTCACCGTTGGTAGTGTTGACACTCTCATCCACCGGAGTTCTCAGAGCTGTGTACCCTCTGGGTCATAGCCGCCTAACGGAAGCCCATAAAGAGCAACAAAAGACCATGTGTGCGGAATTGCTTGAGCGTTACGAGGCTGATCGTGAAATTCTTTTGTAGAAATCATCACAGGTAATAATGCATGGGTTCATCACTTCCGATCGGAAACGAAACGGCAATCCATGGAATGACGCCACACCACCTCTCCTCTGCAAAAATAAAAAAAAATAATAATAATTTAAAGCCGCACCCTCAGCCCGTAAATTCATGGTGGTCTTCTGGAACTTTTAAGGCATTATTCGTTTGATGTCCCCCCCCCCCCCCCTCATGGTGCAATGATCAACTCTGATGGGTATTGCGCTACCCTCAGCAAACTGAACAAACGATTTGAGTGCGCTCGTCGCCACAAAAATGCAAACGAACTTCTCATTCTTCATGAGAACGTAAGGCCTCACATAAGTCTGAGCACCCTGTAGGGCTCACAGAATTTCAGTGGACTGTTTTTCCTCATCCTCCCTACAGCCCTGATCTCGGTCCTCCCGACTATTGTCTGTCTGGCCAATGAAAGAGCCATTCCACGGGAAGCAATACGGGGATGACGTACATGTTCTATAGGGCAGAAGGATGGAATTTTTTTTTCTAGAGAAAAACAAAGAAAAACTGGTCAGGAAGCTTGAAGTGTGCGAGGGTGAAACAGGAGCGAAGTAGGTGTGAGTTGGTGTGTTGAAGGTAGAAATATCTAGGGACAATATTCTAAAGTGATATGAAATGAAACGACCATGTAAGTACGATCGTAGAGAAGGCGAATGGTCTTCGTATTACTGGGAGAATTTTTTGAAGGTGTTGCTGATCTGTAAAGAAGAAACGTATACAAGCATTCTTGAGAACTGCTGGAGTGTTTGTGATCCCCACCAGATGAGATTAAAAGGAAGACATCGAAGCAGTTCATAGGCATTCTGATAGATATATTACCGGTGGGTATCGATCAGCACTTGAGTGTTGTGGAGAAACTTCTTGAACTCAAATGACAATCTCCGGTGAGAAGACGACAGTGTTGAGAAAATGTAGAGAAGAGGGGTTTTAGAATGACTTCAGAAGAGTCCTACTTCCAACCAATGTAAATTTTGCGTAATAACCGGGAGGAAAATGTAAGAAAAATTAGAGTTCGTATTGAGGCGTACAGAGAGTCTGCTTTCCATCGCTCCATTTGCGAATGAAATAGTTCGACAGGAAAGGATATGACTGGTAGTGGTACAAGTTACCCTCCGCCATGCACCGTACGATGGTTTGAGGTGTATGTATGTATGCAGATGCAGATATAGAACTTGTTATGCGAATTCTCTATATTTAATATGCATGCTGTCAATGCAGAACATAAATGAAGGGATATTGCAGTTCAACGGTCATGGAAAAAATGTGCGAAGGGGAGAGAGTTTGATAATGTGCAAGAAGCTGCTATTAAGGAGATCGATTTTTGTGAGGAAATAAAATGTGTTCTGCTTAGTTCAAAATGTAATGTTCCAGTGGAATCTTAAAATTCTATGTATGGTTCCGTTAATCTACAAACAAAAAGGCCTTGAATTTGAGCAGGAGAAAACACAGAGATAGTGAACTTCAAAATTAATTTACGCTGGTGAGAAAATTGTTATAAAAGGTATTCATACTATATACTACGTGCAGTCGTGTCACATTTACCTTTTATTCGTGTCAGAGTAAATATCTTTTGGAGTCGGTATATAAGTGTGCTTCATGTCTGTGTTCCGCCAGAACTGAAGCAATTGGTGGTATTTTCATTCACACGAAGAATAAGGTGGCACATTTCGGTGCATGGACATAGGGAGAACATGATACATAATTTGGTGTGAACAAGTCGATAAACAACGAGTTATTTATTTATTTCTGTCTTAAGGAGAGATTCAGTCCAGTGCAGCCCGAAAGTTAAATTTTTGTGTCTGTTTCGTTGGAGTACTTTTATCTGGGCTGGTTTCGGTGTTTATGTATGTAACTTGTTTGTGGGGTTAGCTGTGCTGTGTAATTCAAACGACAGGGTTAATTATTGGTGGGTAAAGACTTACTGTCAATACGTGGATAAATTAATATTTGTTTATTGTAGAAAATGTACTGAGATGTATAGTAAAATTGTACAGAGAAGTTAATTTAAGCATGTGTGTTTATGAAGATTTAATAGTAGTTGAAGAACATGGCTTGTGACTGATTTTAACGAATTCTGCTAGCAAAAAACCCACATATTGTCGGAGAGAGACTTAGAAAAACTTTTGAACTAAATTAAATATATTTTTCCAAACATTAAGGTCCGTTTTGTATTGCTACTTCATAGTGTGTTTGTATTGGTCTACTGGGGATGGCGTTCAGAGGCTGATTATGGTTTACCATCCCATTTATTATTGGAAACTACACCATCGTCGTATTTTGATGAAATACCTCCATCTTGACAGTGGCTGCAAATCATTACGTACATAAAGGCATAGTACATGGCTTTGGAGCCATGCCAGTCGGCAGAGACATGTAGAGAATGTGCAGTACTGGTGCCCAATGGGAAAACCTCGCTGCTATGTGGTGCAACCAGGTGAAGGTGCATTGAAGTGATGTTCTGACGTGTTAAACAGAAAACATAAGAGAATAATAATCGAGGGCCAATTTCAGTAGTTGATAAATGTTACTACAGTCTGTCGTCAAAACTTAATACATTTATAGTGAACACAGCTGCACAAAAAGACTGTATTTATAATGCTGTTCTTACCATTGTTTTTTTAACATTAGAATGCTTGAGTTTTTATCTGTGATTTATGTTCATGTCTGTTTTCTCGATATATTTTTTCTTTGCTTGGGATTTATTATGACTTTATAGGCTAAGTTTATGTAGTTGTCACGTCTCATGAAGTTCACGCTGCTAGATACGCCACCGCCGCCACAGAGTTGCTCGTAATATTCGTCTGACACAAATGAATGGTAAATTCTACATATGCTGGAGAGCAGTCACTTAGGAGCTGGATTACGTTGTTGAGGTCATGAATATTGAAGCAGCAGGTGCTGAGGCAGTGTGGACTGCCTTATCAGCAGTTGCCCATGGCCAGGATGGTCGGATGCATACATGCTGTAAACTTGGATGTGAACTTTATATAGCCCTAAAGCCAGGGAAGTGTTGGTTACGTTTGGTGAGAATACTTAGTCTGCATGGGCTGAGACAATGGCTTCAGTAATACAGGTTGTCATGAAATGACAGATGACGACTTCTTTGAAATTTTAAAATGAAGTAGTACTTTATAGACTGACTGATGCACAAAATCAATCATATCAGTGCGGCACTGAGAGGTGTGTCCTTGGACTTAACACTATATGTATTCTAACATCTACAGAAGTTACACTATCACTATAAACGAACAATCGTATGAAAACTATTAAAAATTGGTAACTGTTGAATGTAACCTGTGGTCTTGACAAGAAAGGTATTGAATGATAGAGGAGGACCATTGCTATATATCTAATCTACTGAATTATACCATGTTTTATATCTTACGAGTTATCTGATCGTAAAAGTGAACGCAGGATGTTATTCGTTGAATCTATAACGATGTGTATATCTAATATATGTATTACATGTACAGGGTATTGATTGATTTCTTCTTTATTTAAGAACATGTCAGTTATGCCTAGAATAAAGGCACTCGTTAATATGAAGTGGAACTGTTACATCCACTCTATTTACTGTGTTCACACGATCTGAATTTGGTATCGATGGATGGTATATGGATGACCGCCTTCTCTTCATGTTGACATGCTACGTGTTTTGAATGGAAACAAGTACCCATTTGTGTTTATTTTATATGTCACTCTCCTTTTTTCGTCCCTCCATTTCCATTCCTAAGAATGCGTGAGAGTGGGAATGAGGTGAAAGTAGGCAGGCTTAGGGCTATCCACAGATTGTGGGATTAGAATGAGGTTGTATCAACTTGACCTAGGTGAGAGGATTAAGCAAATGGAACTTATCAGCAAAGATAAACGGTGTTACCAGGATAAAAGGCGTGAGGTTGCTCAAGATCAATGAGAAATATACCGCCTCCATTGAGTTTAAACGAGGAAGCTTTGTCCCTCCGTTTGTGCCGTTCTGCTGTTGTTCAGCTAGCTGTATGGGTGTGCAGATGTTCCATCATATGGAAAGGAAAGTATTCGAATGTGCTGGTTTGTTAGAAAAAACGTTAATAATTCAATCACCATCAACATAGTCAGAGAAACCTCGAAACTTGCATAAATTGATATTATTTTGGTGGTTGAAAAGTCAAAGGCGACTCAGCTGGGACTGTCCAGGCCAAGTGTGAACCGTCTGTTTACTCTCTATTTACTTTTGCATCGCGGTTGCTAAGTATTGGAACACATGTAAATTCTCGTGATATTGTTCTGACAGTACCAGTTTGGTTAACTTTTGTTAAATTTAAGGATAGTTCTTTTATGTCGGACCTGGCCACTTGTACCCACAATTAGTCGAATTTTAGCTTAGGTCTTTCTAAAATATATTTTGGGTTAATTTTCTTATTTTGCAAATTTAATTAAATGAGTATTAGTAGGGCTACACCCCTTTTCTGGGGAAATTTTGGTGAATTTATAGTGCTTTCTTTGTAAGTAGTGCTCGACCACATGCTCCCGCCATTCCGTCCGATCTTACGTTTACAGCCATCATATGAAAATTTATTTCGACCATAAATCATTGATCTTTCTTCTTATTTTTAAGCTAACACATCCACGATTAAACAGGTGGTGTCTTTTCCTGCAAGAATACAATTTCGAAACCATGTTCATTAAGGGCACCGAGAGCGTGATTGCAGATGCAATTTCTGAGTTCACTGACCCAGTCAAGCAGATGATTCGTTAGGTTTATGTATTGATTAAAGGTTAATCTGATGAAGGGTTTTGCACATTGTCGTTTGTATCTCAAGATGTATAAAAACACTATTGCAATGCAAGATACAGATTTCAGGTGGTAGAAGGTGAAATAACTTACAGCAACATCTCAAAAATAATTTACGAATATCGTGTAAAATGCATAATAATATGTTCATCAGGATACACCTAAATCAAAATTATGAAGTATATGCATACAATATACAGCTTATAGACTGAGGTGAAGATAGGTGGGCTTAGTGTTATCTGTAGATAGTGGGAGTAGAACGAGGCTGTACCAACTTAAACTAAGTGGGCATATTCAGCAAAGAGAAGATGGTCCCAAAAATAAGAGAGTTAACAGGTAAAGAGATGTGCGGTTGGCCACAGAAAATGAGAAACCTATCGATTCCAGTGAGTTTGAAGGACGAACCGGTGACCCTCCAATTCCGTTATATTTATGTTGTTCAGTTGGCTGCAGAGTTGTGTGGAAGTCCCATCAGAGCTTTAAAAATACAATTTAGTGCCTCACGTATTTATAGGTACTGGTTTTCATGAGTTTGATACCATTGTTCGTAACTATAGATATCTAGAAAAGATAAATTATTATATACATTTTTACATGTCCAACATGAACAGTCCCATAAGTGAACGATTCATTAGTTGTCAACTTCTTGGTATAGGCTTGTCTATAGCGACAAGTCAGCATGAAAAGTGATCAATACCATTGTTCTATGGATGAAACCACTGTTCAGACAGTTGTTGATTCGTGTACGTGGAGAAATGCAGCTCTCAAGTCCAGTAGAGGAGTTACATCAGAAGCAGGTTGCATGATGTCATCTGGGTGGCGACAGGCTAGCCAGCACGATTCTCCTCAGAAAGTCCGCTATGTACACAAGGCTCGCCGTCTTACTCCTCCGTCAGACTCCAATGACATATGTCCAGCAGTGCCACAGCTCTGGCATTCATCAAACACTTCCATATTGCCATCAATCTTTTGAAAAACGTGCATTATATTGGTGCATACAGAGCTAAAATACATAGATAAGTAAATATAAAATAGATAAAGTTTGCGTTTTTTCAGAATCATAGATTTTAACATGACTTTAGAATTGTTATACTATATTTCAATAGAAAATACTCATTTTCATTCTGTTTTAGGTAATTGGAGAGTTCATTGCCCAGTGCATAAGTACAGTTTTAACTCAGCCATAGGTTAAAGATAATTCTTTATCATGATAGTATGCTGCTTATCTACAGAAGTGTAACACTGATAAATTCACTCATCTGTTATCGTGTACTTGTTTTATTTACTTTTCATTGTCTTCGTATGTACATTTGAATGTTCAATAATGACATTCACACAATCACCCAACGACAATCGCATTTCAGTGTAGGGACGCCCATGGCTTAGTTCAGACGTAACCATTGGACGTGACACACAGTGTTTATGTGATGTTAAGTTTTTTTAGTGAAGACTGATGCTGGAGACAGGTTTTGCCCTCCTGTACATCGGCAACGTCAGTAGCACACATGCTTGGAGGAATCAGTTCCAGTTTTACCAAGAGGTGACTGCACACCTCTGTATCTGGCAGATGTGCTGCTTATTTGTCCTAATGTAACTTTAGCACCCGGCCAGGGATTGGGATTACGCACTATGCACTAATTTTCTATCCATTACATGATTGGTTACTGTTTTATAACTTACACATGACTACTTTATGTTTAGGTTCCTTCGTATGGTATTTCTTATTTACTGCGGGCTTTTATGTTTAAAGATTGTCTGTCAAAGTAAAATATTTACGATATTTTTAATCAATCACATGTTTTCACAAATTGTACCAAACCTATTACCAGCCTTAAAATGTACTTTAGAATCTAGGTGTAGCACTCATACATCACGAAAGTATTATTGCACTTACTTATATACTTTTAAAAGTAGGGTTAGAGGAAAGTCAATATAGCACATCACTAGCTGAAGTACGTGAGTGCTGAATGACAAGGTACTCGCCATTGAATTGATTCAGTTACAAAATCTAACAGATATTCACCCAAAAAGAGCAGAGCAAAAACCTCTAGTTACAAGTTTTATGTCAGCAGCTCAGTACCATTTATATTGCTGAGTAATATTTTTTACATGAATCTACTACTGATGTTTGCTTCATGAACATGGTAATACATTAAATATTTGCATATGATTGTGTTGTATTCAGTTGGTCATTACACAGTGTAGTGTATCTGCGTAAATGTTTCAATTTATTGATAGGACATTATTCCGTGGCATTTTGCTGTTCACTTAGTCTTATAAGTTTATGACCATCTTTTCCTCTGTTCACAAAATAAAAGTCAGTATTAAAATGCTTTTAGCATGGTGGGTACTCTGGAATTTGTAAGTCTGAGAGGCACTTCTGTACTCACAGAAAATAACCATATACCTACACAGGTGAAAATACTTAGCACCATAATAAACATAGAAAAACCATAGATATAAGTCAGTCAGAAATATAGCGCATCTTCCTGAAATTAATATATGTGTGTGTATGAAAATTGATAAATACAATTTCAGCTTGTATAGATCCTCTATCACCGATACATACGTGTGTTGCAAACTACAGATAAATCATGTTTCGTGTGTTTTGATTCATTTGGCGATCAGCATGACAAATATTCTCGTAGATGATATTTGGTTTTCATAATGTTAATTTACTAGTTTAGCATACGTTGAAAGATCTTCAGATCATTGTTTGGGTACAGACCTTGAACCTTATATGTTCTAGGATTTGAGAGTAAATACAACGTGTGTGGGAATACATGTCATGGTATACCGTCCTTCATAAATGAACGCACTTGTTTGAGCTGCGAAGTTTTGCGTTAGGTCCTGTGTAAAACATAATTCTCTGCATCATAACTTTGCATACTTTTGAGATTGTTTTCATTCTGCAATTTTTTTAGATATGTATTTGTGAGTCTAAATCTGTTTAATTCTCAGATCACTCGTTTAGATTGATTGGCTTGACGGTTAAAGCAGGATATTTAAATTGATTGTATGCCATTTTCTAGGAAAAACTCTCTCCATTTGTAGCCAGTGCAGTAAAATGAATTTTCATTAGCATTGTCTTTGTTTTTCCTACTGTGGCAACTAATCATTTGAGATTTTTTTGGTATTAAGTGTAGCATAACGGACTTAGCAGATTGTAACTTTATAAATTTGTCAATAATATAAAATAAGGTAATAGTATATTTGATACTTCCGAGTGTGGTTGTGCCTGGAATGGCAACATCAACAGTTGCGGTTTCAAGTGGTTTGTTAGGAAAAATACATTGCAATTCATTCTTACTGGTTTTGCTAATGGATTTTGATTTCTGCTGGCCGACACAAAATGTGTCTGGCAATCGATGTACTTTTCGTCCGGTGCGTCAGTGTGCGTACACAGTAAGAGTTCGTGATGGAATACCTTCTTTAGATCATTACGTTTTTGTGTAGGGTATGCACGCACACGAAGATTTCATGTTGGGTTGCCTTCTATAGAACAATACATTATTGAGTATGGTGTAATAAGGGGTCAACTTCCTTGAATATCCTGCTTCAGCTGTGCGATCGTGGATTTGCTGCTTGTAAGTCTTTCATATTTCGACACATATCAGTATAGTACTGTTGATAGTGTTTGTCCTTCATGAGTAAATTGCGATAATCTGTTAATTGTTCTTGTGTTTCCACATTTGCATTCACACTTGCGGCAGTCTAGACACTGTGTCGTCTGCGTAACACTTATCCGTATTTGGGAAAGAAGTACACCAGAGCGAGGTGAGCTGCAACAGAGCTGCAGGCAGACAAGTGATGAGGTTCGATGCAAAACACACCGCAAGTATTGCAAAGCAAAGCCAGTTGGGCACCGTATAGCAACAGCCAACACTGCAGTACATAACGAAAGGACTGAAGCTTTTCCTCACTTGCCACTGTGGAAGTGTTTGGACTACGTGCCATAAGCCCTGACGAATCATAGTCTGGAATGTGTAAGTACTCAACCATTGGTGTACTAAAAATTTTTCATCTCAATGGCACAGCTTACACCATGCGCCTGTGACACCTGGGATGACATCCTGGAATACAGTAAGGGCTCCGCTGTTCGACCATTTAACAGGGCAGCCTGTCTTGAGTCATAAAAGCAGCTGCTGCCGGAGTGAAAAGCCACTTGCTTGCTGGAGGGAGGTAATGGCTCCATCCATTGTATTGCCAGGTTTGCTGCCATGCTGTCGTGGTCATACCCAGAGACACTGCTGACAGTGCGATTCGATTGACACCACGCATGACCTTGCTCTTTGCAGTGTCAACAAAGCTGGAAGCCTATTGTTTCACATGAGAACCAATTGGCAACAATCTGTTTCTGATATACTACAGCAGAGGGCTGAAACAAAGAAGTTAATTAAACATATCTACTGCCATCCTGATCTCTCACTTCACTCTCCAAGGGTGACAACCAAACTGTCATCGAACAGCTACAATGCTTTGCTTTCCAGCTACACGAATTATTTCAAAGGAATTTTCCTGTAAGAGCAATAACCACTGCACTAGGTGCTGGTGTAATAATTTGCAAAATATAAGGAAAAGCAAAGCATGGTGACCAGTGTATAGCTTTATGTTTCTACCACAAATGATTAACTGAAGGTTTTGAATGCCCATATATCTACCAATGTACCTAAATCTATCACTGAATAACAATCCTCGTATTCAGTGTGTCCAACTTGCAAAGCTTGATCATTTTTGCTTGATACTGTAGCGACACCACCATTTAGAACAGGGAAAGTTAGTTTTGTGCAATATTCTTACCACAAGTTACAGCCAGGTGCGGGCCAGATTGCAGTGATTTAAGCATACAACAGTTGAGATGTAGAATAGAGGCCTCAGGGCCGTCAAATTGTTGAAAGAGTATATGTAACAGTTTTGAATGTAGCAAATCACAGGCAGAAGGGGCCCACTGGCCAACCTAGTGTGGTATGAGTACCTGACGCAAAGTGGCACATATGGCAAAACAGAGGTGCACAGCCGCATACAAATTGGTACGGGTTTCCAATAAGATTCATTCAAGTGTGGCAGCTCTCCTGGTCGGCGGGGTGTGTTACACCATCAGCCCCATGCAGCAGCTGATGTGGCGCCAGCGTTCCAGTCCATGGTGGGTCGCTGGTTCAACCCTCTGAGGCTGACACGGGGTCCGTAGCCAGCCCGCAGCCGGCCACTCCACGGCTCACTACCGCGAGCAGTCGTCCTGTATTCCAACACATGCCAGAAGCATCCTGAGGCGTGGGCAGCAGATTCGGACTCTGTATAGCAGGCACTTGTCGCCGCGATCTCAGCCACGCTGGCGAGATGCACGCAGCTGGCCACCTGAGGCTCACACCAAGCAGCCCTCAGTCAGCAGGGATGCAGACTGCCAAGTCAACTGTTGGCATACTGACAACACAGCGGCTGGTCCCGGCGGAATTTCGAGTCCTCCCTCTGGCATGGGTGTGTGTGTGTTTGTCCTTAGGACAATTTAGGTTAAGTAGTGTGTAAGGTTAGGGACTGATTACCTTAGCAGTTAAGTCTCATATGATTTCACACAGATTTGATTCTTTTCACAACGCAACAACTCTGCTGGCGTACAAGGCCGACGACACACAGTGTGTGCATGGATTGCTGAGGCAGCCATTCTGTGCCAAGCTGTATCGCAGACAGTGAAGGGGTGTCCTCAGCATTGCGGGAGCCAGTGACGTAGATCAAGAAGAATGGGGGCACGGTACCTGGGAGCAATAAATCACTTGGAAAGCTCAGACGAGTCTTAATATGGTTCCTTCTACCTCTTCTTGCTACATTTGGTGCTGCTGTTGCATTCGATGGCAGTTGTTGCCACTACAATACTTACTTATTCTAGATCAATTTGAAACAGACATGAGCCAAAACATGTGTCTGTTGCGACACATGTGTATGACACAAAATGTAATTAACTAATGCCTTCTTGGCTACGTTAAAATCACTGGTATATTCCTATCTCTAAAGCCATAAAGCGTTCTTCTTAAATAAACATTGTAATACTGTGCTATTTAATAACAGATCTGGAAAGAAACACTGAAAGATATAGCAGGGATCAGGAAATGCTTTTAACTGATTCTTGGTGTTTGTATATGGGAAATTTGGGCACATTTTACAGGGATCTAGTTGTATTCCATGTGAGCATATTATATAGGCTAAATATTTGATCTTGTCTCTTGCACATTTATATTTTTCTGCCTTTTCCCTTACTCTTGCTTGTGATAACTTCCGGAGTTGTTTTCGTAGTTTGTGTAGATGTCATTTCCAAGTATTTGTTGGTGTCAAAATGCCTTAAACATACAGTGTTACTACTACCACCAAAAATAAAGGTTGTTTAATTTCTAGATTCTGTCGTTAGCTTTAGCTGCCAATACGAACTATTTAAATCAATCTTGGGTTGTCGGGTGTTCTGCCGGATATCAGCGTCGTACTTGCACGATATTTCGGTCACGTAGCTCGAGACCTTCATCAGGTGCGACCTGAGACTCCTCCTCGAGTGGACCTGGTCCAGTATTTATGCCTATGGCCTTCCCCCTCCACCAACGGCTGCAGGCGCTTCCTCTGCGGTCCGCGCCCATTCCCTGTGACCTGCTGGAGCGTTGCTGCTCCGTTTTCCGTCCGCTGCGGTTCTAGGTGTTCCCTCTGCGGTCCGCGCCCACCAAACCCGCTCCAGTGGGTTTCATCTACGGTCTGGGGTACCAGACGTTCCCCCTGCGGTCCGCGCCCGCTCACCACGACCTGTTGGAGCGTTGCCGCTCCGTTTTTCGTCTGCTGCGGCTCTGGATGTTCCCTCTGCGGTCCGCGCCCACCAGTCCCACTTTTGGGTGTTCCATCTTCGGTCTGGTGCTCCTGGCAGTCCGTCAGGGGCTCGTTTACCATCTCCATGTCTCTGATTCTTCTGTTTGTGTAGTGTGGCAGCTGGCCCCGTTGCTCCTTTAACAATTCCAGAGCCGGATCCCAGGCTCTGCTTAGCTGGTACCCTGTGTCACGATTCATAAGATCGTCAGCCATTTTAATCTCAATCGATTCTCTTATAACACCGTCCCAAAATCTGGGTGTTTGTGCTAGAATCTTGGTATCCTCATACTTCATGGCATGATCTAGTTCTAGACAGTGTTCAGCAATGGCTGACTTAGTCACCTGTCTTAATCTAGTGTGCCTCTGATGTTCTTTGCACCTGATCTCCACAGTTCTTGTCGTCTGGCCAATGTAGGACATGCCACATTGATAAGGTATATTGTAAATCCCTGGTTTTCGTAACGCCAGGTCGTCTTTGGCACTCCTCAGCAGTCCCCCGATCTTGTTGGAGGGACAGAAAACACACTTGATATTGTGTTTACGCAGGATCCTACTGATTCTGGCAGAAATAGAGCCAGCATAGGGCAGATATGCCACCTTCTTTGCTTCATCTTGGTCTTCTTCAGGAACCTGTGGTATAGTGGCTGGTCAGAGTGCCCTCTCAATTTGTCTGTCCGTGTATCCATTCTTGGAGAAAACTGTTTTGAGACGTTCTATCTCTATGGGTAGATTCTCTTGGTCTGATAGGGCACGTGCTCTGTGGACCAAAGTCTTCAGAACCCCATTCTTCTGTGCAGGGTGGTGACAACTGCTGGCCTGCAGATATAAATCAGTGTGTGTTGGTTTTCGGTACACACTGTGGCTAATTGATCCATCTAGGTTGAACACCTAGAACCGCAGCGGACGGAAAACGGAACAGCAACGCTCCAGCAGGTCACAGGGAATGGGCGCGGACCGCAGAGGAAGCGCCTGCAGCCGTTGGTGGAGGGGGAAGGCCATAGGCATAAATACTGGACCAGGTCCACTCGAGGAGGAGTCTCAGGTCGCACCTGATGAAGGTCTCGAGCTACGTGACCGAAATATCGTGCAAGTACGACGCTGATATCCGGCAGAACACCCGACAACCCAAGATGTCATTAGATCGCCGGGAAAGCCTGAAGAGTTACATCAAAAGTCTCTACGGGGAGGAGATGTATCAGAATATCAAGAAGCTGGACAAGCTACAGCAGAAGAAAGGGAAGATGCTGAGTTCTCTCAGTTTTTTGCTGAGGTGTCGAGATGGAGAAGTGGTACCAGTATTTGGCAGAATTAAACATCACATCAACTCCAGAGCGGCGAACAAGATAAAACGCAGAGCTAGCATGGC
This sequence comes from Schistocerca piceifrons, assembly GCF_021461385.2. Lineage (NCBI taxonomy): Eukaryota > Metazoa > Arthropoda > Insecta > Orthoptera > Acrididae > Schistocerca > Schistocerca piceifrons. Next base: position 202,870,742 of record NC_060145.1, on the reverse strand, counting down.
ACTGGTGAGAGAGGGGATTCGAGATATGCGCCACAGGTTAGATGTTGTGGCCAGGGAGCTGTTACACATTCATCTGTACATGGCAGCCTCCTTAACAAAAGAAGATTGGGATTGGGTAGACCGTGCCTCCTGGTCTTTAGCTGAGTGTGCTAGAAGGAATGCCTCATCTTGCCAATCTGCAAAGTTTGACCGCATGAGCAAGAAAGCACAGCAGATGGAAGAGACACGCATGGTGACGAATCTGAGTGGCATACAGTTTGATGATACAACCTTAAAGGTACTCAGCAAGGGTCTCAACTTTGCTACGACCCCTAGAAACGTACCCATTTCAGGTTTCGTCAGTGCAGTAGAGCAAGTTGCAGCCACACTTCCACCTAATGTGGCAGAGGAAGTCCGCCGAGAGACCTGCAGGGCCCTCACCAAGGCCAGGCCGCCGAAATCGAACATCACAACCGAGGAGAGGCTTGCACTCAAGAAACTACGGGAAGACAACATCATTGTGGTACTGCCAGCAGACAAAGGGAACTCCACTGTCATCTTGCAGCGGGTGGATTATGATGAGAAAGTACGCCAACGTCTGGAGGACCCTGCATACAGAATTCTAGAGTGTTACCCCACGGACAAGGTGGCCAAGAAGACTAGTGCTCTCTTGAAGGAAACAGGGATACCCGATAAGATCATCAGACAACTACGGGAAAAAGCGCCAGTGCCACCTAGACTGTATGGTCTGCCTAAAATACACAAGTAATATTGGAGCACCTACGTACACAACAGCCAAGTACTTGAAAGGTCTCCTGGCTCCATAAGTGGGGAAATGTATTCACCACATCCGCAACTCACAAGATTTCCTGCAACGCCTCAAGCAACTGCACATCACAGATTCGGACATCATGGTTAGTTTTGATGTGGTATCGCTGTTCACCAGGGTCCCACTGAAGGACTCACTAGAACTGATTGCAGAGAAATTTGATGGTGCTCTGTTGGACCTGTTCAGTCATACACTGACATCCACGTATTTCCTGTACAGAAACCAATATTACGAGCAAACTGAAGGTGTAGCTATGGGCAGCCCACTGTCCCCTGTGGTTGCCAACATGTTTATGGAGAGTTTTGAGGAGAGGGCATTGGAGACACCCACATTTAAACCCACATGCTTCTTTAGGTATGTGGATGACACCTTCGTGATCTGGCCACATGGGATGGACAGGCTCAATGAGTTTCTTGAACATCTTAACTCATGCCACCCTAATATCAAGTTCACCATGGAACTGGAGAAGAATGGCCAGCTGTCATTTCTGGATGTACTAGTCCAGAGGAAAGCAGATGGATCAATTGCCCACAGTGTGTACCGAAAACCAACACACACTGATTTATATCTGCAGGCCAGCAGTTGTCACCACCCTGCACAGAAGAATGGGGTTCTGAAGACTTTGGTCCACAGAGCACGTGCCCTATCAGACCAAGAGAATCTACCCATAGAGATAGAACGTCTCAAAACAGTTTTCTCCAAGAATGGCTACATGGACAGACAAATTGAGAGGGCACTCCGACCAGCCACAATACCACAGGTTCCTGAAGAAGACCAAGATGAAGCAAAGAAGGTGGCATATCTGCCCTATGCTGGCTCTATTTCTGCCAGAATCAGTAGGATCCTGCGTAAACACAATATCAAGTGTGTTTTCTGTCCCTCCAACAAGATCGGGGGACTGCTGAGGAGTGTCAAAGACGACCTGGGGTTACGAAAACCGGGGATTTACAATATACCTTATCAATGTGGCATGTCCTACATTGGCCAGACGACAAGAACTGTGGAGATCAGGTGCAAAGAACATCAGAGGCACACTAGATTAAGACAGGTGACTAAGTCAGCCATTGCTGAACACTGTCTAGAACTAGATCATGCCATGAAGTATGAGGATACCAAGATTCTAGCACAAACACCCAGATTTTGGGACGGTGTTATAAGAGAATCGATTGAGATTAAAATGGCTGACGATCTTATGAATCGTGACACAGGGTACCAGCTAAGCAGAGCCTGGGATCCGGCTCTGGAATTGTTAAAGGAGCAACGGGGCCAGCTGCCACACTACACAAACAGAAGAATCAGAGACATGGAGATGGTAAACGAGCCCCTGACGGACTGCCAGGAGCACCAGACCGAAGATGGAACACCCAAAAGTGGGACTGGTGGGCGCGGACCGCAGAGGGAACATCCAGAGCCGCAGCAGACGAAAAACGGAGCGGCAACGCTCCAACAGGTCGTGGTGAGCGGGCGCGGACCGCAGGGGGAACGTCTGGTACCCCAGACCGTAGATGAAACCCACTGGAGCGGGTTTGGTGGGCGCGGACCGCAGAGGGAACACCTAGAACCGCAGCGGACGGAAAACGGAGCAGCAACGCTCCAGCAGGTCACAGGGAATGGGCGCGGACCGCAGAGGAAGCGCCTGCAGCCGTTGGTGGAGGGGGAAGGCCATAGGCATAAATACTGGACCAGGTCCACTCGAGGAGGAGTCTCAGGTCGCACCTGATGAAGGTCTCGAGCTACGTGACCGAAATATCGTGCAAGTACGACGCTGATATCCGGCAGAACACCCGACAACCCAAGATGTCATTAAATCGCCGGGAAAGCCTGAAGAGTTATATTTAAATCAATATTTGTAAGATGTTAGGCGCGATGAAAGTTTTATAATTTCTCATACAAATTTTCAGGTCTTATGCGTACTGGTGCATTTATTTATTTTCGTTAGTGTTCGGTTACTGCCAGCAATGGACTGCAATTTGGGGATGTAGATGGTGCAGTTACATTCTATGCTGGCACCTACTTCATCTCACCTCTCACTGTTGCTCGCTTTGTCCAGGGAATTACGACAATGAACTTCTATATTGTAAGTAGATGTTTTAATGACACCAAGTTTTAATGACACAAGTAATAAATCGTATACTTGTTAATTTGCAGCTGATGTAGATTCAATCACTTTATCGCCCATGACTTTATTTAAGTCTGGTATCTCGACTTTTGTTACGGGATGGCTAACATTTAGCTGTCATCAATACCTGACTGTTGTATACGATAGCTCTGGCAACATTTGCAATGAATTAACATTTGCCTGCACAGTTACTCCATCCTTGGACCACTGTGCGCCAAGAAACATTTTTCGAAGCAGAAGTCGATTATTTTTGTCAAAAAATCTACATCTATATGGCAGTCAGTAACTAAATGATCAGTTACCAGGAATGGTCAGTACATTGCACCATTTCACACATTAATTGTGTTAAAAACCTGCATTATGACCCCATCATCTGGCGGTATGACAGATTGAATCAAGAATGAGATTTTCACTCTGTAGCGGAGTGTGTGCTGATATGAAACTTCCTGGCTGATAAAAACGGTGTGCCATACCGGAACTCGAACTCAGGACCTTTCCCTTTCGTGGGCAATTGCTCTACCAACTGAGCTACCCAAGCACGACGCACAGCCCTTCCTCACAGCTTTAATTCTGCCACTACCTCTTCTCCTACCTTTGTCAGGAAGTTTCTTATCAGCGCAGTCTCGGCTGCAGGGTGAAAATCTCATTCTGGAAACATTGGCTAAACCATGTCTCCACAATATCCTTTCTTCCAGGAGTGCTAGTTCTGCAAGGTTCGCAGGAGAGCTTCTGTTATTTTGGAAGGTAGGAGCCGAGGTACTGGCAGAATTAAAGCTCTGATGACGCGTTTGTCGTGCATGGGTAACTCAGTTGGTAGAGCACTTGCCCGCACTTGCAAAGGTCTCGAGTTCGAGTATCGGTCTGTCACACAATTTTAATCTGCCAGGAAGTTTCAGATTGAGTCAAATCTGACAGGCCGTCATTTGACGGTTGAGGCTCATTCGCTAGCTCATATGAGGATGCTGTATCCTCCAGTCACTTTGGCAACAGAACTTCGCACGTTATTTTGCAAATTATTCTGGTTGTTACTGTTATTGTCATTACTCTTATTATGAGGGTGGTTTGAAAAGTTTTCGGAATCACCACGAGAGGTCAGCGCTAGCACAACTTGTTCACGAGCTAGTCATTGAACTACTGCCTGAAAACACGTGCCACGTCAGTGCTCTTGTAAGAGAGCTGTGGCGGTGACGTAGCTCACTTGTTGTTCCCTCATAGTGATTTGCAAATATGAAAAAAATCGAGAGCTAACAGTGATTAAGTATTTCGTAAAGAAAGGTATGAAACAAATGACATTCATTCCGATCTCCAGAATACACTGGGGGACACTGCACCTTCATATTCATCTGTTGCCAAGTGGACAAATGAATTTAAATTTGGTCGGGAGAGCTTAGATGATGATCCGCGCAGTGGTCGGACAAGATGTATCACAACTCCAGAAATCGTTGCAAACGTGCACAAAATGGTCTTGGAGCATCGCCGATTGAAAGTGTGTGAAATTGCTCACGCTTGCCAAATGTCATCTGAAAGGGTATATCACATTTTAACTGAAGAATTCGAAATGATAAATTATCTGCAAGATGTGTGCCGCAACTCTTGACGCTGGATCAAAATCCCATGACAGTGGAGATATCGAAACAATGTTTGGCCAATTTCCGGAGAAATGAACAAGATTTTTTGTGCCGATTTGTGACCACAGATGAAACTTGGGTGCAGTACTATATCCCAGAAACAAAAAAATAAAAACAGTCAAAGGAGTGGAAACATGGTGATTCTCCGCCACCAAAGAAAGCAAAGACAATTCCTTCGGCGGGCAAGATCATGGCATCAATGTTGTGATATGCGAAGGGGATTCTGTTTGTAGATTATATCCCCACTGCGCAAACCATTACTAGAGAATAACATGCTAACATCCTGGACAAATTGCAACAAAAGGTACGCGAAAAAAGGCCAGGTTTAACAAGGAAAAAAGTCATCTTCCATCAAGACAATGCGAGCCCGCATACATGTACCGTCGCCATGGAAAAATTACACGAACTAAAGTATGAATTATTGCCCCACCTGCCTTATTCACCAGATATGGCTGCGTCGGACTTCCATCTCTTCCGAAAACTGAAAATTTGTCTTGGTAGACGAAGATTCACTCCAAACAAAGAAATGATAGCCGGAGTTGACAACTATTTTGCGAGCCTGGATGAAATTCATTTTCGAGATGGGATCAAGTCACTGGAACATCGAGGGACCAAGTGCACTAACCTATAAGGAGACTGCATTGAAAAATTTAAAAAAATCTGTGATGTAAGTAATTTGTTTCTGTTCCGCAGCGAGAACTTTTCAAAGCACCCTCGTATTACAGGGAGGCAGGTTCTCAGGGCTATTATTGTTATTGTTCGTTGGGTACCACTGCTACTGTCGGTTTTAGTAATTATTTTTGTTGCCATTATTACGGTGGTTACAGTAGTTACAGTTTTCTTTATAACTCCTGTTCCATTCCAGTTGTTTCATCTGTTACGACTACAGTTGTATCCTGGATGGAAACGGTATCTGTTGCTTCTTTTCATATTAGACGAATTCATTCCATAGTTCTCAGCAACAGGATTTGCATCTTGTGGATGATTGGTCAGTATTACATAGTTAACAGCTCGAATTAGGTTGGATGTACTGTTTCGAACACGTCGCTTGGGCTGTGTGACTACTGTTACTTCACGAAACGCGTTTGTCTTCCTGGGTTATTCCAGTGAGTTAACTAAAAACATGAAGTATTCTATATCTGTCTCTTGAACCTGGATTAGTATTCCCTTACCTCAAACGGTAATTTTGTTTTAGATTCTGCAACACATCTCCTTTGGAGACAGGGTCTTCTCAATACTGAGTCACATTTAGATACTTTTGAAAATATCACAGTAGGCTATCTTGACATGGATCGGTTAACTGTGGCTCAACAACCTGTTTTCTCAATCTTTGCTCAACAGAGCATTACCGAAACGTTTTCAGAAAAGCGCTTTGAAGCTGTTCGTTGCCGATACAGTTGTCCGCAGTTTTGTTGCCCCTACAACCGCCTCACTCTCTGTGCAGCTTACTATGTAATTCATCTTTCGTCGACCAGTCCAAGCCCTACGCAAGGTCGTTTTAAATGATTTAGTAAAAACAATAGGGTGGACAGTCTTTCTCTCTTGAAGAATACCTGGAACTGACGATGTTGTAGTAAACTCTCATCTAGTAAAACAGCTGACAAGTTAGATGCTACCCCCAAATTATACAATAGGTCATTAGTGGGAACTGAGCACCACAAGCATTTTCATAACCGAAACTTTGTGCAGTTTGTAAGTGACTAGCACTTACATGAGTGGGTGCTACTATGAAGGAGGAATGTCTTACGCTTTCCTGTATCTGTTTGCAAATCAGGCATCTGAGGACACATTTTGTTGCCAAACCGGCAGATATTTCAATAGTTTGCTTAAATTGTTTAAATTCATAAATCTGTTCTTGTTTTAAAATTTCACTGTTTGAAAAATATTCATTAACCAACCATTACACTGCTCGGAATAACTCTTCATAATGTAACTTCTCAGCAATACGTTTATCAGTGTGCTTAACTTTGTTATCTATCCATTTGGAAAAGTTACTGCTAAAGGTATGCATCTGGTCATTGAACTGTAAATTTGAAGTGTTTACCTTTCCAGTAGCGAAACTTTCAACTTTGGACTGAAGTGTATTTACACCAGTGATCTTAAGTGCATTAATAGACAAAGTCTGCCAAACATTAGATTGAGACATTGCTAGGTAACGTTCCTCGTTGTTGCTTCAAATTTTTATTCTCTTCGATATTTTCCCTACATCTACGGAAATGTTACTAAACTGTCTACAAACTAGATACAGTCAATGAAAGCTCTAAACTTTCTGATTGGATATTTTTCGTTGCTTCATCGAACTCTGAGGTATCTTTAGTAGTCATAGTGGTCACAGTCACTATCGCAATATTTGCCGTATATCGAATTCACCAGAAACTTGTACAGATGGGAAGGCTAAAGGTCCAAGCATTAGGGCTGCGTTCCGTTCATTCGTTATAGTAGTTTTCTCCATGTTTGAATAAATTTTTGCTTAGTTGCTTTCTTCGTCTGAAGCTTGTTACAAAAAATTGTTTTTGCTGTTTCCTGTTTGTTACCAATTATGAGCATAATACTGAAAGATTAATAAATATCAGTAATGTATTTTACAATAAATGTCATTAATTGATAGAGGAAGCTATTTACACTGCTGCAAAATGATCGCAATAGAGACTGCATTTATTTCGATAGTGAAGCGCGCCATTACTTGCGAGACCAAACAAGGTCTTCCGTCCTGGATTAGCTAAAATGCGTATTGTTATGTTTGCTACTGTTAACTATTGTACTGATGAAAGCATTTGTCCAACTAAAATAGAAAAGGAATTTACAGCTGGGATATTGAAATAAAATAGCATAAGATCACAGCCTGGTACACACTACTTGCAGCAGTAAAGCGCAAGCAGTAAAGCGCATTAATGAGTTCTTTCTTACCTGAAATGTTTTCATTCTGTTTCAGCTTGTTAATGTCGTTAACGATGAGCAGCGTTCTATCCTCTCACCATAACTTTCGAGAAAGTCGTAGGTGAAAGACATAGTTTAAAAAAAATTTACAGTTCATTTTGAATCAAGTAATTATTGTAATAAAAAGCTGTAGTAACTATAGTTGTTCATTTAGTGTTGCACTAATCTTGCATACATTCAGTTCAAACTAAAACTGATTTGAATGCAGTTCTTCTGCATCTACATTTACATCATACACCGCAAGCAACCTAATGGTTCAGGCGCAGGGTACTTTCGGTACCACTATCTGATCCCTACAACCCTGTTCCACTCGCGAATGGTGCGTGGGAAGAATGATTGTCGGTAGCCTCTGTGTTGGCTCTAATATCTGGAATCTTTTCCTCGTGGTCAAAACGCGAGATGTATGTGGGGGGAAGTAATATGTTGTCTGACTCTCCTGAAAAGTGCTATCCCGAAATTTCAGTAGTAAGTCTCTCCGTGATGCGCAACGGCTCTCTTGTTACGTCTGTCAGTGCAGTTTGTTTAGCATCTCCGTAACGCTCTCTCGCCAGTTAATCGATTCCGTAAGGAAACGCGCCGCTCTTCGTTGGATCTTCCCTATCTTCTCTATCAGTGCTACCTGCCAGGGATCCCACATAGGTGAACGATACTCAAGAATCGGGCAAACAACCTCCTTATAAGCCACTTCCTTCGTGAATGAGTTACATTTCCTTAAGAATCTTCCGGAAAATCTGAGTCTTGCGTCTGCTTTTTCCACTATCTGTTTTGTATGGTTATTCCAGTTAATGTCGCTCTGGATAATTACGCCTAGATATTTTACGGTAGACGCTGTCTCCAGCTGTCTGTCATCAATAATGAAGCTGTACAGTACTGGATGTCTTTTCCTATGTATGCGCAATATGTTACATTTATTTACGTTCAAGGTCAAGTGCCAGAGTCTGCTCCATTCATCAGTTCTCTGCAACTCATTCTGCAGATTCTTACTATCTTCTGGCGTTGCTACTTTGGTATAAACAACTGCATCATCTGCGAATATCCTTAAAGAGCATCCGACGCTTTCTACTAGATCATTTATATATATATTGTGAACAGCAACAGTCCTATCACACTTCCCTGTGGTACTCCGGATATTACCTATATACCTGTCGATTTAGTTCCGTTAAGAGCGACGCGTTGAGTTTTGTCAGCAAAAAAAGTCTTGAATCCAATTGCAGGTCTGTTCCGATACTCCGTAAGCTCGTACTTTTTTTTCATTAAACAGCAATGCGGGACGGTGTCAAACGCCTTACTGAAATCAAGGAACACGGCATCAGCCTGAGCGTCGTTGTCCACTGCGCTGTGGATCTCATGGAGGAACAGAGCGAGCTGCGTTACGCTGGATCTCTGTTTGCGGAATCTATGCTGATTTTTATAGAGGAGCTATTCATTTTACAAGAACGTCATAATTCTTGAGTAGAGAACATGTTCCATAATTCTGCAACAGATTTACGTCAACGATATACGTCTATAATTGTGTGGATCTGCCTTACGGCCTTTCTTAAAAACGGGAATGACCTGCGCTTCTTTTCCAGTCGTTAGGTACCTTTCGTTGGTCAAGCGATGTACGATAAATTACTGTTAGAAGGGGAGCATAGTCTTTACAGACACTTACAGGTATCTCATCTGGTCCACTACTAAGCGATTGTAGGTACTTATCAGTTCCACGATCGGGTATCTCAGTATCTGCCATTTTGACGTCCGCATGACGATTGAAAGGAGGGACAGTGTTAAGATCATCCGCTGTGGAACAACTTCGGGAGGCCGAATTCAGTATTTCGTCCTTCTCTCTGTTATCTTCCGTTTCGGCGCCGGTGTGATCGCTGAGACAATGAATAGATGATTTTGACCTACTTACTGATTTTACATTCGACCAAAACCTCTTAGGGTTTTCACTCAGGTCGGTTGACAACGTCTTACTTTCGAAATCATTGAACGCTTCTCTCATTGCTCTCCTTACGCACATTTTGGCTTCGTTCTGTTTTGGTTTGTCAGCTACGTTTTTACTTCTCTTGAATCTGAAATGAAGTGCTCTTTGCTTACGCAGCGCTTTTCTATCACGGCTATTAAAACATGGTGGATATTTCCCATCCCCTAAAACCTTACTCGGAGCATACTTGACTAGAGCATATTGAACGATGCATTTGAATTTTTTCCATTTGCTCTCCACATCTTCGTCCTCATTACCGAATATTTGATGCTGACTGCTGAGATATTCCGAAATTGTATCCTGTCGCCCTTACTGAGCAAATATATCTTCCTACCTTTCTTAACATTTCTTGTAGGACCCGTCATCATAGATGCTGTCACAGTCTTATGATCACTGATACCTTCCTCTACGTTAAATGATTCGATGAGTTCATGTCTGTTTGTTGACAGAAGGTCTAAGACGTTACCCTCAGGAGTTGGTTCTCTAACTATCTGCTCAAGGTAGTTTTCTGACAAGACATCCAGAACAATGCCACACGATTCCCTGTCTCTGGCACCAGTTTTGATGGCAAAGTCACCCCCTATCACAACTGCATGATCAGGAAACCTTCTAATGATATTCTGCAAGCTCTGTCGGAATCGCTTTACTACTACAGATCCTGACCCAGGCGATCTATAAAAGCATCCGATCACAGTTTTTGACCATTCTTTGATACTCAGTTTCACCCAGATTAATTCGCATTCCAAATCTCTGATAACATCGCTAGATTTTATGGAATATTTCACTGAGATAAACACGCCGCCACCATTGACGAATAACCTAGCCTTACAATAAACATTCCAGTCTGAACTTAGATTTCGTTGTCATTGACATCTGGCTTCAACCAGCTTCCTGTTCCAAATACTGTCAGTGCATTATAACCTTCAACAAGCGATACTCATTCTGAAACCTTTTCTTGGATGTTCCTGCAGTTTACTAGAATCTTATTAATCTTTTCTATCTCTGATCTATGAGGACCAAGATTCTCTGAGGTCGCTGTTGCCGATTTAACATACAAATCGTATTTGCTCCCAAGGGAGGGGTCCTCAAGCCTGTAAAGGCCCCATGTGCACGCCACACGTACTCTACTACCCTAGTAACCAATTCCCATGTGTAATGCACGCCTGACCTATCAAGGGGAACCCTACAATTCTGCACCCGATAGCGGAGATCGAGAAATTAGCATCCGATACCGTTGCAGAGCCGTCTGAGCCTCTGCTTTAGACCTTCCACTCTGCTCCAAACCACAGGGACGCGATCAACACTGGGTACAATGCTACATATAGACAGCTTAGCCTGCACCCCGCGTGCGTTGCTAGTTGCCTTCACCATTTCAGCCATCCGCCGAAAGGAGCAGAGGATGGCCTCATAACCCAAGCGGCGGGGGCGTCGTTAGTGCCGACATTCTTATTTCTATGACGAAAGTAAAAACTAATTTTATGATGCTGTCTTATGTAAATGATATTAAGAGCCTATCTCTTCATAGCATTAGTAGCGACAAGTAGCTTTTGCCATTAACGAAAGTTTTTAGGATATTAATTTGAAAATAAATCGTTTGTAAAGTAATTAGTAGAGAGTATTAATCTGGTTTGATAACGATTAAGCATATTTTCAGGCATACAACATTATGTGAGTTACTTGACGCACTACAGTTTCCATGGAGTTTTGATAGTGTTTGGACGTTATTGGTAATAGTAATTACAATTAACTTCAATGCATCCCAAACTAACGTCTACAGTATTCATGTTAGACATGTTTTGTACATCCAAGATCGTACCAGTGGATTTTGTTCATTTGCCGCTTTATCATTCTTGTCCAGAATTTGAGCGATTTCGAAGTCATTACAGTTATTTAAAAATTTAACTTTTGCTCGTTGTGGGATTGGGGCGCGATTTTATTTCGAAATCTACATTCATTGAAACAATTTTTGGTATGGAAAATTACGGTTAGCTACAAAGAAACTTTAACTTGCTACAATTTTTTGCATCTTGCGATTGTTGTTGTACATGCGATAACAATGAGCCTAAAATTACCTATACTGTACCACTTAGCATTAATCATCGAATTCGATGCCTTGTTTCAATTAATTACGAAACTTTCGGTACACGTGTCAGAAAAATCCCTTTTAAACACCGCAGATTATCGTTACGTTGTAGGCTTCTCACATAATCGTAGAAATATATTGAATTGTGCTGGTTTGTTGTAGAAAACGACGTAGTCACAGAAACCTCAAAAGGATTGCTAATTATTGTTATTCTGGTGGTTTAACACGCCAAAGGGGCTTAGCCAGGGGCCATCCGAGTTGAGTGTCAGCCGTCATTTTATGCTCTAATTACTTTTGCAGCATTGCGAAGTGTTGGAACTGGTGTAAAATCTCGTTTCGTAGTTCAGGTAGTCAGAATGAGATTTTCACTCTGCGGCGGAGTGTGCGCTGATATGAAACTTCATATCAGATTAAAACTGTGTGCCCGACCGAGACTCGAACTCGGTACCTTTGCCTTTCGCGGGCAGGTGCTCTACCAAGGAAGGTAGGAGACGAGATACTTACAAAAGTAAAGCTGTGAGGAGGAGGCGTCAGTCGTGTTTGGATAGTTTGGGTGGTAGGGCATTTGCCTGCGAAAGGCAAAGGTCCCGAGTTCGAGTCTCGGTCCGGCACACAATTTTAATCTGCCAGGAAGTTTTAGTTCAGGTAGTGTTTTTGTTAAAATTAAGTTCTTTTATGTCGAACGTAATCACGTTTTTCCTCCATTAGTCGAGTTTTAGCTTAGCTCCGTCTCAAGCAAATTTTTTGGTGGTGCTTATTATTCGAAAATTTGATTAAATGCATGTGAAATGGGCACACCAGTTTTGTGGGGAAACTGTGGTGAATATATATTGGTTTTTTTGTAAGCAGTGTTCAACCACATGTTCTCGTAAATTACGCCCAAATTTCATTTTCTCGTGGTTTTGTAAAAGTAAAGGTTTCTTCAGCTGAATGTCAGTTAAATCGTAACAGTTTTGTGAAGACATTTTACTGAATTCCTGGTCCATTCTTCGTAAGTAAACTTCAACCACACGTGCCCATCATTGATCGTGTCTTGGATTAACACTGAAAAAATAACGTTTTCATGTGATCCTTCATATGTGGTGAGGTTGGTTAAGTGAATATGAGAGAGGCTATAACAATTTTACACCAGAATTTTTCCTGTATTTCTGTGATTTCCTTGTAAGCAGTGTCCACTCAGGTGTGTTCAGAACTCCTTAAATGACTTCGAGCCGTTAGGATTGGCTGCAATAAATATTATTAAAACCGCCTCCGTTTCGATTAAGTATTTTATCAGCTTTAGCACTCTTTCTTTGTAAGTTGATATACCACCATGTGTTGCCACCATTTGTGTTCAGATATCTGTTCGGTGTTAACCGCGTTATTACTTTGGATCCCAGTGCCAGAAGTGTCTGGTTGTAATGACCTGAAATTTAACTAACGCAACAATACATAATAATTACATCTAGTTTTGGCATGATTCAGTCTACCGCCATTGCAACTCCATTCCATTATAGCATCGTACATGTGTTCGTCTGTCCAAGAATCAACTGTGTGCCAACCTGCTGCGTCCTGCTAGTCAATTAGAAGAATATTTTGTATGATGCACGTCATCTGAAATCTTTAATTCGCTTATTTCCCTGTTGCATCTTGAATCTGGGTTATAGGAAGCTGTTATTAGCGAGACTCTGAGTCCATGTTTGTTTTGTCAACTTCCTACAGATGTCCAGAGGTCATAACTCTGCTTAACTTACTCATGAAATTGCATGGTTCTGGGTGCACTGTCAGTGTCTCCCTTAACGCGTGCTAGTGTTCGTGAGATAGCATGCTTGTTTCACTGATGAATGTAGCAACCAGAACCCACTGCTTATCCTACTGTATATTCTTTATTTGGAAAGAAGTCAAAATTTAACTTTATAGAATTCTTAACTACTGAAGTTGTCGGTTTGAATAATCACCGCACTTGTCAGTTACATGTAAATCTTAATTTCAACAATTAATGTGAAGTTTATAAAGGTAGTGCTCTTTCGCTGCCACTCCTCCCAACAAATAGAGTAAAACTTCTCTTGACGGTCACTTGACAATAGCGGATTGTCGGCCGGTGTGGCCGTGCGGTTAAAGGCGCTTCAGTCTGGAACCGCGTGGCCGCTGCGGTCGCAGGTTCGAATCCTGCCTCGCGCATGGATGTGAGTGATGTCCTTAGGTTGGTTAGGTTTAATTAGTTCTCAGTTCTAGGGGACTGATGACCACATATGTTAAGTCCAGTAGTGCTCAGAGCCATTTGACCCATTTTTTTTTGACAATAGCGGAATCAACTAAATAGCGGACATTTTAAAATTCCCCTGCCAAATACACACATCAAAAAAGTTTTGTATCACCCCAGTCTCCAGAACTCCTCAAGACAATCGTTGACTGTGGTTACTGTATCACAGACACAGTGCGTTTGACTGTTCAGGGTGTCACTAAACCCGCCCAAACACGTAAACAACCATGCACGAGCAACGCCTATTACAGGGAGGAGGTCCGACAGCCTATCAGTTCCAGTCATTCCACCAAGAAGGAGGTACAGTCGTGCTCAAAAGTATCCGAACGACCTGAATTGCATTTCGCCTGATTCGCATGCAACCCACATAACGCAGCTGTCTAGAATGTCCTCTAATCGCTCCTTGGTACAGTCGTTTGACTATTGAAAGTGGCTCCAACAAGTCACATCTAGAAAACTCGGCTCTGTAACGCAATAACTCAAAATGTAAAGTAATGCCACGATACTATAAATATCAGGGAACACCCTATCACAGATATGACTGCCTTAAGGCTTGTAAACTCACCTTTATTGCAATAAATGACATACCTGAAATGTTACCACTCTCATTATTATGTCAGATAGGTAATGCACCTAGTAAGTTCGTCGTATTCATGATTTCTTCTTCAAAGTAACACACCGTACCTCTTATTTAACATGAAATGACATTAAAAATTTAAGTTATTCACGAGCAGCTAGTTGGGAATATGTATGAACTTCAAATGACACGACAAACCGTCTCATTCGGCACATGGATTCAAACCCAGGTCATGCAGACTAATATTTCGTGACTGACGGAATCTAACAGTCATCCCTGACTAGACATACAGAGAGTGATATATGTCGATTTTGGAGAGTATCAGTTAGCAAATATCAACTTTAAATTACATAACGTAAACATTTTTAACGGACGTGAATACCTACCCAGCATCTATTGTCCCTGTTAACGAACTACGAGAAATGTTAAATATTGCTTCTTCACAGGTAACTTACTTGAAATGCCGTGAGGTAAAGCTTTGTGTTGGACATGGATTCGAACCCATAACCAAATCGGATTGTTATCGAAACACAATCAACTGTGACACATCGGATTTTCTGGGAAGTAGCTACATGTTTTAACTGAAAAGACGAGACGAAACATTAATTTTTTGCTTCCTAGGACTCCAACCCGGAACCTATCAGTGTTATATTCTAGAGAAAACGAACGTTAAATATGGGTTTGTTACATCAGCAGCGACATGTGGGCATGTTTGAACTAGAAATAATATAACGAAGAGTTCAGTGCTGACTGGGAATCGAACCTAACACATCCCGTTGTTGACTACACACAAAGAGACGTCAGCTACCGAATTTTTCTCCACCAGCAGCTCGGAAAAACATACTTGAACTTACAGTGATCTCTCAAATAGTCCTGCGTCTCACTGGGAGTCAAAACCGTCAGATATCGTTAGTATTGACAACGAATGAAAATGCATTAAAAATCAAAATTATTATCCACCAGCAGACAGGTGTTCTCATGCTAGGGCTTGATAATGCATAATGAAAACTTTAGTGCCAGGCCAGCATTCGAACCCATTCACGCGCAATATGTGGAGATGTTGAGGAATCTGCAGTTTTTAACAAACAACAAATTGTAGTCGAGCTGTATTGTCACGAAGGGAACAAATTCCACGTTAAGGGCGGTCTGAGTTGCATTCCAAGTTCAGAACCAATTTTATCGACATACACCAGCTCAAATAAAAGATGGAATTAAGGTCCTGTGACCCTAAATAGCGTTTGTTTCGTCACTAGAAATAAATAACTAGTATAAGAAAGGTTAGTGGTAATGGGGTTCCCACATTTCGCCACTCCTGACGTTATTGTGGTTCAACCTTACGTCTTCTTGGTAGGGAAGGAATATCATGTTTAATGTGAATTTCAGACCACAATACCATTATACTTTCTTCACTTGGCGTAGCCAGAAGAGATTAGAGTCTGTCTCTCCCTATTCAAAACCAACAGCAGAAGTTGCAATCGAACCCAGACCACCATCATATGAACCTATCACGAATCCAACAGACTACCAACGCCTTTTCTGTATGACTCATTTTCTGTCATAACACCGTTGCGGCACACTCGATACGAATACTGACACACAGGCTTCCTGTTGACGTTTGCAGCTTGTTCGGTACATTCATTTACTTGTTTGACCGAATCGCCACGTACTAGCTGCCTTGGCTACCCAGTGCACACATTCGACTCTATTTTGTAATCACCGAAATAAAATCACGTAACTGCCACCTACACATAACTTCCAACAGTGTAGGATGCAGAAATTTACATAGAAAGTATTCCTTTCCAGTTGAGCTACTCCATTGCGCTATCTGTATGTTGAAAACGTCCTGTGGTACAAAAGAAAAGCTGTAACTGTCTGCCTCTCAGCAGTCTACATCCGGCCATATGGATTATGTCAAAGCACTGTGGAATGCGGAAGTTCTGGAAGAACTGTTGTCGACCTCTGGAGGCGCTTTAGCTAGACGACAGATAGTAGCGTCACGGTGAGTGTCGCGCACCGTAGATAAGACGTCCCGAGTTCTATTACATTCGCTACTACATTTTTTGCAACGCAATTCTGCTGTCTGCTCAAGTTACCAATTTAATGGAACTTTGAACAGAATTCCCTTCACTTCTAAACCCAAAATAGCCGCATGTGGAAAAAGGGCTAACTTCTGCGACATTTTGCTCTTGTCAGGTTTAATAGACTGCCAGGCAGCAGATGCATCTCGAAGCATTTGTATTATGTATGGGGAGAGCGCATCCTGCCAAAATAGTCAGAAAAGTATTTTCTACATTAGCTGTCAGCTGGTAGTGGCATTTTATTCTTCTTCAAACCTTGTTTGACAGCTTTAACTCAGAAC
Source organism: Schistocerca piceifrons (assembly GCF_021461385.2). Lineage (NCBI taxonomy): Eukaryota > Metazoa > Arthropoda > Insecta > Orthoptera > Acrididae > Schistocerca > Schistocerca piceifrons. Next base: position 202,854,023 of record NC_060145.1, on the reverse strand, counting down.
AAGTTTTCTACCTGCATGCAATCAATAAACTGCATGTGCATTGTCAGACTGTCAAAGATAGCGTCAGGGAATTCGCATATATCGTTGATGATTAATTTCTCTCTCATGTTTAGTATTGTTTTAACAACACTAAAGGAAACCTTACGAAATTTCTGCACTGTATTATAAGAAATGAAATAAAACTACCCACGATAACCTTACATAACCTTACGACGAAAGTTTCTTTGATAAATCTGAGTATCTGTACACAAGGGTGCATCTATCAGCACGAATTAGTAAAATACTACTCACTTAGATTTCGACTGGGTCTGTGTTTAATTGGTATGCTGTGTGATACTCAACAGGTATGGAAATGTGGCATTCCATAAATAAAGTTATGTATTCCTAGAGACCCAAAAGTTGCTACTCAGCAGCGAAACGACGCGCTACCTGTTGTGCCGCACTGTAAGTTTTTCACCATTCCACTATGAGCTGAAAGTATTTTCTTGCGATTTCCTTATCGATGTTTGATCTGACTGCTTGTAGCTCTTTCACAGAAGGGATAAAAACGTTACATTCAACGAGAATGGAACCACGAACCATAGCAGACGGTTTTTCAGAGGTCAGCAAAGAATCCTCTTACGAGGCCAATAGTGGCTAGAACTCGTAAACTGCTATTTAAAGGACGAGTTTAGTTGCAATTTCCACATGCAACGATTTTCCTGGGCTGAAAACTAAGAAACACATTCACAGACGTTTTCGTACCTCACCGTAAATTTACAATCTTTTGTCACACCTTAACCGATAATAACTCAGATTTTTCAATGGAAATGACAGGAAAAACTTTGCGGCGTAATTCCGTGCACACCAAAAAATACGAGTAACTCGTCGATCACAGAGTTGCCAAATATACCTTGCCTTGTTGCCAATTCTCAATTACAATACTAGCAGGAAGAAGACGAACCGATGTGAGCCAACAGCGGGCTGGGAAGTGACAAACACGCGGCTGCTACGGCCTGGAATACGTAATGCGTCTGATTTGCTTTTCTGTAACCAGGTTTAGATACAGGAGCGTAGTTACTAATAATACTCAGAACTGACTGCAAACTATGCATCATAAATCAGTAACACTCAAAGTTTTTTTTATATATTTCTTTCGTAACTGTACTCAAAACTATGAAACTCATTCACAGACGTTTTCGTGCCTCACCGATAGTCGAGCACATCAAACAAATTAAAATAAAAAAGTGTGTGTGTGTGTGTGTGTGTGTGTGTGTGTGTGTGTGTGTGTGTGTGTTTGTGTGTGTGTGTGTGTGTGTGTGTGTGAGTGTGTGTGTGTGTGTGTGTGAGAGAGAGAGAGAGAGAGAGAGAGAGAAAGAAAGATAAAAAATTTTTGGAAAGTAATTGAATTCCAGTATGTAAAGAAGTCTTTCATTAAAATAACACATTCGACATCATTACGAAATGTCGTACTCATGATATATGTAACAATTATTATTCTCATCTAATCTAATCATATCATATTGCTGATTAGCCGTGAAGAGTCATGAATTATCGAAATTTTCGCCAATATCAGTAACCAAATCTAAACTTGAAAATAAAAGATGACAGTTTTTGTAATAACCCGGGACTCCTATCAAGACCCTTCCATCCCTGTTAACTAACCACGAAAGTTGCCTAATAAGCCTCCATTCAGATGTATCAAAGTGTGTATGCATGTAAAGATGAAGTGCATGATGTGAAGTTCTGTGACGGAGGTACGAACCCAACACGTAATCGGATTGCTAACTAAACAAATCAAATGGTAAGCATCGGTTTTTCTTACCACCTGCTAGGTGTTTGTATCTGAAATGAGGATACTACTTTTTGTGCCTGAGCTACAATCGATCTGCACTCCTATCGTTCTTCTTTATCGTCCACGAATATAGCTTAAGTATCAATTGCTTACTCAGCAACAGTAACACGTGTGCGTGTTTGACCAGAAATTGTTGGCAACACATGAACAGACATTAAAAATACACGTTAATTTTCACTAGCAATCCGGTGTGCACGTGATAGGGCTTGAAATGAAATTATGAATATTTTTGTACTGGACCAGGAATCGGACCCACGTACTTACCTATTGAGGAGACCTAGAGAAGGTTACAGCCCTGGAAAAAGGAACGAAATGATTGAACTATACTGTTCCGAGAGATTCAGATCCTCGAAGGGGGAGATACGAATTCAAATCGCAGTCCAGCACCAAATTTTACAACGTTTCTAGTTCAGTCAAGTACAAGTAAAATAAGAGCTCTGTTTCTTTAAATGGCTATCGGTACATCACATAAAATAAGATTTTGTAATGTAAGTAAGTTTACTTGTGATAGTTCGTTCCACTAGACCATTGTAGCCACATTTCCCAGTCGCAGGAGTGTGCTGTAACGGATGAAGTTCTTAGCATACAAAATTAGTCATGGCGGAAAAAAATGCGAGTCTATTAAATGGTTAAGTAGAAGCAAGCTTCTGATGCGGAGATTATGCTATTCTCACGATAGCAGGATATAAAGACTCTACTAGGCATCATAGCCTCGATGTGAAGCCATTTTGAAATTTTCAATAATTCAGGAAATTTCTTAGTTCGAGAAAATCCACTGTGAAGTGTGAAGTTACCGGATTAATCGATTATTACCGGCATTATTACTATAATTTTCTTCATACCGCTGCTGGAACACATGTGCTTGAAGATCATTTAAGGTCTTTTGGTCATTATGGAGGTAGTTGCCCAAAAACAGGTTCTTTCCCTGTCTACTGACTCCTTTTCATGTTAATATCAAACATCAGCAGTTACTCGTAGATTACATTAAATCTAAGGTAATTGATGAAGACGTTACTTGATAACAATAACGCGCTGCCTTTCTTCATTTACTTGTGCCTAGAAATTGCTGTCGAATACTGCCAAACCAAAAGCCAAGGGATCTTACTGCCTTCCGATATACGTCGCTGTCAGTTCTTCCATATGATTTGGTCGACGTGACCTGTTTCAAGTTGTGTATGACACAGAATATTTTATAAAATCAATTGTTTTCCTTTGCAATAAGCAGAAAGATTTTCATTCTAAGCTATCCAAGTTCAAAATTTTCGCATTATAGTTCAAATTTAATATTCGCTTCTATAATATAGGAAAGTATTTCACTGTTGCAAAAGCCGCATGCGACTCATTGTCCTCACACTTAGTCACTGACCATAAATTCTAGCTCAGAGTGACACCAATTGAAGTAAACTAATGTAGCGAAGACTCTTTCCTAGTGCTATTTCTCACCGTAAAATATGCAATTCACTCATTGGGCTCCATTAGTACAGTGTAACAGTAATTTCTGTGTGTATGCAATGCATACGGATTGTAGAAATCAGTGGTGCTCTCTCTTCCACTTCTGTATACAACATGCTTGATTTAAACGGGCCCTTTATCATGACAGGCCATGGGCGTTGCAACATCATACTGACAACTGTAATGTGCTTCTACTGACAACCTCAGTGTTCGTCTTACCTGATTTTGTAATCATTTAAATAAAATAACATGACCTTCCAGTGGGAGACAGTTCGTCCGTCCCCCTTCTCCTCGTGTGAAATTTGTCAGTAAGCATTTTGCCCTCCAACCAGCGAAATGCGGCAGAGTAAGGCCGGTAAACGGTCCACAAAGCACGATCTTGCGCCGTTAAGACGATTTCTTTAATCATTGGTGTAGCTGAAGGAATTTAGTTTCTTCTTAAATCGCCTTATGCAGCGACATTCACAGATATCTCAAACAGAAAAAGCTTTTTATCCAGATATTAAGGTTGTAAAACAAACTTCCCACAGTTCGTGTCAGGTTGATCTTTTCGTCTGATAGCACTGCGTAAGTATTTTGTCTAAGAGGAATCACAAGAAGTGTTCCTGTAGCTGTGGGAATCATTGGTTGAAAACGAGTTTAACACCAATGGGCACAGTACTGCTAAATATTCAAAATGATTATCAACCTAAGATTGAGTTCATCCACAAACTGAGGCGTATTTATAATATTGAAGCTAGACTGTGTATCCTTGTCTTCCTTGAGTGGGCATTGGAAGGCGTTGACTCACACGTATACAATACAATGAATACTTCGAGCGCTATACGTTAACGTTGCTCTCATAAACTATTTTTTTTTAATTCTTCTGGTTCTTATGCGTGCAATATGTGTTGTAGATACAGTCCTAGACAAAAAAAATTGACCACCGATTCGTTCACGTAAGGTGGACAATACAGTCATGCTCTCCTCTAAAATCTGTGTTCGGTAATATTCTCGACATGGCAACATAGTACACTGCTACACTTCCCGAAGAAACTCTTGACCGCAGTCAGAGTACATCACTCTTGTCTACGACCGCTGTCTTGAGGTAAAATGCTAGACTAGCTAATACGACGTCTGGTAACCAAAAGCACACGTTGACAAAATTTTTATCGCCTGCTTTCTCTCGGTGCTGAAGCTATAATTCAAGCGAATCTACAATATATTTCGCTTTCTGCCACATTGGTAATAACAGTTTGGTTCAACAATATTTTAGCGAGAGAATTCTTGGCCGACCATCTGATTCTGAACACTGCATGTGTCAATACCTTTCAGAACCTGCTCTGTAGCTACTAAGGCAAATTGCTTGTTTTGAGGTCCATACATTAAATAATGGAGATGTGACGGGTAAAGAACCTGTTTTTGGGCAACTATCTCCATAATGACCAAAAGGCCTTAAATGATCTTCAAGCACATGTGTTCCAGCAGCGCTATGAAGAAAAATATAGTATAATGTGGGTAATAATCGATTTATCCGGTAACTTCACACTTCACAGTGGATTTTCTCGAACTAAGAAATTTCCTGAATTATTGAAAATTTCAAAATGGGTTCACATCTATTGAAAATTTCAAAATGGCTTCACATCGAGGCTATGATACCTAGTAGAGTCTTTACATCCTGCTATCGTGAGAATAGCATAATCTCCGCATCAGAAGCTTGCTTCTACTTAACCATTTAATAGACTCGCATTTTTTTCCGCCATGACTGATTTTGTATGCTAAGAACTTCATCCGTTACAGCACACTCCTGCGACTGAGAAATGTGGCTACAGTGGTCTAGTGGAACGACTTTCACAAGTGCAATGCGTGGGTTCAGGCATTTACTTTTAAGAGGCACAAACAGATTTACAATACCTCTGGTAGCCTCGAGAAAGGCGTTATAATCCAGAATCCGCATTAATCATCACGTTCCTTCATACCCAAATGGACAGAGCCGGTTTGCTTCAGGAAATGACATAGGCGGAGGTCATTGTAAACAGAAATACTGTCGCCAGTAAACTTACTTACATTACAATATCTTATTTTATGTGATGTACCGATAGCCATTTAAAGAAACAGAGCTCTTATTTTACTTGTACTTGACTGAACTAGAAATGTTGAAAAATTTGGTGCTCGACTGCGATTTGAATTCGTATCTCCCCCATTCGAGGATCTGAATCTCTCGGAACAGTATAGTTCAATCATTTCGTTCCTTTTCCAGGGCTGTAACCTTCTCTAGGTCTCCTCAATAGGTAAGTACGTGGGTCCGATTCCTGATCCAGTACAAAAATATTCATAATTTCATTTCAAGCCCTATCACGTGCACACCGGATTGCTAGCAATATGATACGATTAGATTAGATTAGATTAATAATTGTTCCATACATCATGAATGCGACACTTCGTAATGATGTCGAATGTGTTATTTTAATAAAAGATTTCTTTACATACTGGTATTCAATTTCTTTTTTATCTTTATTTTTGTCTGTCTGTCTCTCTCTCTTTCTTTCTCTCTCTCTCTCTGTCACACACACACACACACACACACACACACATACACACTTTTATATTTTTATTTGATGTGCTCGACTACCGGTGAGGCACGAAAACGTCTGTGAATGTGTTTCTTAGTTTTCAGCCCAGGAAAGTCGTTGCATGTGGAAATTGCAACTAAAATCGTCCTTTAAACAGCAGTTTACGTGTTCTAGCCACTATTGGCCTCGTAAGACGATTGCACATCACATACCTCTTCGCTAGCTCTGTGATGATGTACTGACCTCTCAAAATAGTCTGTTATGGTTCGCGGTTCCATTCTCGCTGAATGTAACGTTTTTATCCCTTCTGTGAAAGAGCTACAAGCAGTCAGATCAAACATCGATAAGGAAATCGCAAGAAAATACTTGCAGCTCATAGTGGAATGGTGAAAAACTTACAATGCTGCACAACGGGTAGCGCGTAGTTTCGCTGCTGAGAAGCAAATTTTGGGTCTCTAGGAATACATAACTTTATTTATGGAATGCCACATTTCCATACCTGATGAGTATCACACAGCATACCAATTAAACACAGACCCAGTCGAAATCTAAGTGAGTAGTATTTTACTAATTCGTGCTGATAGATGCACCCTTGTGTACAGATATTCAGTTTTATCAAAGAAACTTTCGCCGTAAGGTTATGTAAGGTTATCGTGGGTAGTTTTATTTCATTTCTTATAATGCAGTGCGAAATTTTCGTTAGGTTTCTTTTAGTGTTGTTAAAACAATGCTAAACATTAGAGAGAAATTAATCATCAACGATATATGCGAATTCCCTGACGCTATCTTTGACAGTCTGACAACGCACATGCAGTTTATTGATTACATGCAGGTAGAAATCTTGTTCTGAGTTAAAGCTGTCAAACAAGGTCTGAAGAAGAATAAAATGCCACTACCAGACGACAGCTAATGTAGAATACTTTTCTGACTATTTTGGCACGATGCGCTCTCCCCATACATAATACAAAAGCTTCGAGATGCATCTGCTGCCTGGCCGTCTATTAAACCTGACAAGAACAAAATGTCGCAGAAGTTAGCCCTTATTCCACATGCGGCTATTTTGGGTTTAGAAGTGAAGGGAATTATGTTCAAAGTTCCATTAAATTGGTAACTTGAGCAGACAGCAGAATTGCGTTGTAAAAAATGTAGCAGCGAATGCAAAAGAACTCGCAACGTCTTATCTTCGGTGCGCGACACTTACCGTGACGCTACTAGCTGTCGTCTAGCTAAAGCGCCTCCAGAGGTCGACAACAGTTCTTCCAGAACTTCCGCATTCCACAGTGCTGTGATATAATCCATATGGCCGGATCTAGATGGTTGGTTGGTTGTTTCGGGGAAGGAGACCAGACATCGAGGTCATCGGTCTCATCGGATTATGGAAGGATGGGGAAGGACGTTGGCCGTGCCCTTTGAAAGGAACCATCCCGGCATTTGCCTGAAGCGATTTAGGGAAAACACGGAAAACCTAAATCAGGATGGCCGGACGCGGGATTGAACCGTCGTCCTCCCGAATGCGAGTCCAGCGTCGAACCACTGCGCCACCTCGCTCGGTGGCCGGATCTACACTTCTGAGAGACAGACAGTTACAGCTTTTCTTTTGCACTACAGGACTTTTCAACAAACAGATAGCGCAATAGAGTAGCTCAACTGGAAGGGAACACTTTCTATTTAAATTTCTGCATCCTACACTGTTGGAAGTTATGTTTAGGTGGCAGTTACGTGATTTTATTTCGGTGATTACAAAATAGAGTCGAATGTGTGCACTGGGTAGCCAAGGCAGCTAGTACGTGGCGATTCGGTCAAACAAGTAAATGAGTGTACCGAACAAGCTGCAAACGTCAACAGGAAGCCTGTGTGTCAGTATTCGTATCGAGTGTGCCGCAACGGTTTTATGACAGAAAATGAGTCATACAGAAAAGGCGTTGGTAGTCTGTTGGAGTCGTGATAGGTTCCTATAATGATGGTCTGGTTTCGGTTGCAACTTCTGTTGTTGATTTTTAATAGGGAGAGACAGATTCTAATCTCTTATGGCTACGCCAAGTGAAGAAAGTATAATGGTATTGTGGTCTGAAATTCACATTAAACATGATATTCCTTCTCTAGCAAGTAGACGTAAGGTTGAACCACAATAAAGTCAGGAGTGGCGAAATGTGGGAACTCTATTACCGCTAACCTTTCTTATACTATTTATTTATTTCTAGTAACGAAACAAATGCTATGTAGGGTCACAGGACCTTTATTCCATCTTTTATTTGAGCTTCTGTATGTCGATAAAATTGGTTCTGAACTTGGAATGCAACTCAGACCGCCCTTAACGTGGAATTTGATCCCTTCGTGACAATACAGCTCGACTACAATTTGTTGTTTGTTAATAACTGCAGATTCCTTAACATCTCCACATATTGCGCGTGAATGGGTTCGAATGCTGGCCTGGCACTAAAGTTTTCATTATGTATTATCAAACTCTAGCATGAGAACACCTGTCTGCTGGTGGATAATAATTTTGATTTTTAATGCATTTTCATTCGTTGTCAACACTAACGATATCTGACGGTTTCGACTCCCAGTGAGACACAGGACTATTTGAGAGATCACTGTAAGTTCAAGTACTTTTCTCCGAGCTGCTGGTGGAGAAAAATTCGGTAGCTGACGTCTCTTTGTGTGTAGTCAACAACGGTATGTGTTAGGTTCGATTCCCAGTCAGCACTGAACTCTTCGTTATATTATTTCTAGTTCAAACATGCTCACATGTCGCTGCTGATGTAACAAATCCATATTTAACGTTCGTTTTCTCTAGAATATAACAGCGATAGGTTCCGGGTTGGAGTCCTAGGAAGCAAAAAATTAATGTTTCAACTCGTCATTTCAGTTTAAACGTCTAGCTACTGCCGCGAAAATCCGACATGTCACAGTTGATTGTGTTTCGATAACATTGGTTCTGGGTTGGAATCCCTGTTCAACACAAAGCTTTACCTCACGACATTTCAAGTAAGTTACCTGTGAAGAAGCAATATTTAACATTTCTCGTAATTCGTTAACAGGGGCAATAGATGCTGAGTAGGAATTCGCGTCCGTTAAAAATGTTTACGTTATGTAATTTAAAGTTGATATTTGCTAACTGATACTCTCCAAAATCGACATATATCACTCTCTGTATGTCTAGTCAGGGATGGCTGTTAGATTCCATCAGTCACGAAATATTAGTCTGCATGACCTGGGTTTGAATCCATGTGCAGAATGAGACGGTTTGTCGTGTTATTTGAAGTTCATACATATTCCCAACTAGCTGCTCGTGAATAACTTAAATTTTTAATGTCATTTCGTGTTAAATAAGAAATACGGTATGTTACTTTGAAGAAGAAATCATGAATACGACGAACTTACAAGGTGCTTTATCTATCTGACGTAATAATGAGAGTGGTAACATTTTAGGTATGTCATTTATTGCAATAAATGTGAGCTTACAAGCCTTAAGGATACTCATATCTGTGCTAAGGTGTTCCCTGATATTTACAGTATCTTGGTATTACTTTACATTTTGAGTTATTGCGTTACAGAGCCGAGATTTCTTGCGGTGACTTGTTGGAGCCATTTTCAATAGTCAAACGTCTATACCAAGGAGCGATTAGAGGACCTGCTAGACAGCTGCGTTATGTGGGTTGCATGCGAATCAGGCGAAATGCAATTCAGGTCGTTCGGATACTTTTGAGCACGACTGTACACGGCTTGTGTTTTCTGTAGTTCAACCATGTCTAGACGGTCAATACCGTCGTCCGATCCCGTCCGTATTGTTACTTTGTGCAGGGAAGGTCTCTCAACAAGGCAAGTTTCCAGGCGTCTTGGAGTCAACCAAAGCGATGTTGTTCGGTCATGGGGGAGATACAGATTCAAAGGAACTATCGATTACATGTCGCGCTCACACCGTTCACGGGCTACTATGCATTGGATGACCGCTATATACGGATTATGGCTCGAAGGAACCCTGACAACAACGCGACCACGTTGAATAATACTTTTCGAGCAGCCACACGACGTGTTACTGGCCAAACTGTGCGTAATAGGCTGCATGATGCGCTACTTCATTTCCGATGTCCATGGCAAGGTCCGTCACTGCAACCACGACATCATGCAGCGCGGTACGGATGGGCCCAACAACACGCCAAATGGGCCGCTCATGGTTGGCATCACTTTCTCTTCACCGATGAGTGTCGCCTATGCCTTCAACCAGACAATCGTGAGAGACGTGTTTGGAGGCAACACAGTCAGGCTGAACGCCTTAGACACACTATCCAGCGAGTGTAGCAAGGTGGAGATGCCCTGAAGTTTTGGCGTGGTGTTATGTGGGGCCGATGTACGCAGCTGATGGTCATGGAAGGCGCCGTAACGACAGTACGATACGTGAATGCCATCCTCCGACCGATAGTGCAACCATATCGGCAGCATATTGGCGAGAAATTAGTCTTCATGGACGACAATTCGCGCTCCCATCGTGCACATTCTGTGAATGACTTCTTTCAGGATAACGAGATCGCTGGACTAGAGTGACCAGCATGTTCTACAGACATGAATCCTATTGAACAAGCCTGGGGTAGATTGAAAAGGGCTGATTATGGACGACCAACCACTCTGAGGGATCTACACCGAATCGCCGTTGAAGTGTGGGACGATCTGGACCAACAGTGCTTTGATGAACTTGTGGATAGTACACCACAACGAATACAGGCACGCATCAATGCAAGAGGATGTCCGACTGCGTATTAGAGGCACCGGTGTGTACAACAATGTGGACCACCACCTGCGAAGTTCTCCCTGTATGGTGGTACAACATGCAATGTGTGATTTTCAGGAGCAATAAAAATGGTGGAAATGATGTTTATGTTGATCTCTATTCCAATTTCCTGTACACGTTCCGGAATTCTCGGAACCGAGGTGAATCAAAACTTTTTCCCATGTGTGTAACATCAGCCGTTATTGTAAAACTCTTCCGAATACCGGACACTCTCAGTAACGGACGCGGTCACTAGAATGTCTCTCCTAACAACAGTTAAAACTTCCAAATAACGGGCAGCGTGAAAACAACGACGGTTCTAAGTTAACCCTCAACAACCGTTATGATGCATGCCTTTCCAGTTTCACCTGTTGCTGTTGGCATGTTTGACACTGTCGCGAACAGCTTTGATGATGCCGCTACTGCTGAGCTGACTTCCACGTGCCGGCTTTTCATATGCGCCGACACACTGCTTCGCAAGCAATCCCCTACCAAGCACCGCAGAAGGCATATGTGAAGACACCCATTGAAACCCGTGTTTCCACATGCTAACACCTTTTTATTGGTCTTTTTCACTGACGCACATGTGCGTTACCATGAGGGGTGAGGTACACGTTCGACGGGCGTTTCATAGGACGTGGAGGACGCATAAATTGGCCAGCCCGTTCTCCTGATCTTACACCTCTGGACTTCTTTCTGTGGGGTACGTTAAAGGAGAAGTGTACCGTGATGTCCCTACAACCCCAGAGGATATGAAACAACGTATTGTGGCAGCCTGCAGCGACATTACACCAGATGTACTGCGACGTGTACGACATTCATTACGCCAGAGATTGCAATTGTGTACAGCAAATGATGACCACCACATTGAACATCTATTGGTCTGACATGTCGGGACACACTCTATTCCACTCCGTAATTGAAAACGGAAACCACGTGTGTACGTGTACCTCCCCCCTCATGGTAATTTACATGTGCGTCAGTGAAAAAGACCAATAAAAATGTGTTAGCATGTGGACGTAATGTGCTGTTCCAGTCTCTTCTGTACCTAAGGTCCATCACCGTTCTCTTTGGATTCCTACGTAATTCGGTGCTCTTCGATACACACGATCGAACAGCGGAGGAGTGGTACTCAAGCGTCAACTTTAGGTTACAATATCTCCAGATGTAATTAACATTTTACAATGCAGCAAACGGCACTGATTACGTATTTGTTTATATGTTCAGATGTGCTAACAAAACTAACGGGGTTCCATTTAAAAAAAGTAGGTTTGTGTTAAAACACATACTTCCGTGCGTTTTTTTAAGGTTTGTATTAACCAATTACACTAGCCCCTCTCCTCACGTTCGGTCTGTGGAATCGATTCGTCAGTATTTGATGTGGTTTACGAAATATATCCAGCGGTAACGTCAGGTGACTCACCCTATATATATATGACTTTCTGCTTCAGACATAATACGTCATTATTTAAACCAGCCTTCCAGATTGCATGAAAGAAATTTAATACTGCATTATACTGTAGTCTGGGAGACGAGTCTTTAGTATTGACAACTCAGAGTAGCGTCACACCGCTGCCTAGCGGCCAGCCGACGACGGACTGCACTGGAGCGGGATGCGGGAGCCACGTTGCCGCTCTGAAAGCTAGACAGGCACGTGCCAGGGACTTACCAATGAGTGTCTGTCGTTTCGTCGTTTGTGTTAATAGTTCAGTTCGTAGACTATTTTGTGTGCTGTTTGCTACACAGCATAGCACGCCAATTCACGTGTTCGGTGAGGGACTGCTTTGAAAAAGAAAAGGAAAAAAAGTGAGTGTTATGTTTAATAGTGATGACAGGGTTTGAGTTGGCCACCTCACAGTCACTCTCAACCTGTGCACTTGAAATTCAACTGTTATTAATATTGTTCAACCGTCTGATCGCATCACGCCTCCACTTTTTTTTTTCATAGACTCTGTGGCTATTACCGACAAGCTTTTACACCATAATGTACTAGAACGATGATCACCGAGTGGCATCCACTTCCCCAGATTTCCACAAATCTCATTGGGCTACAGCTAATAAACTGTCAGCCTGATGCGCCTCCCCACGTAACTGCTCTCCTATAATTATACATAATTGACAGTTAAAAATATCTTGAAGTCGGCATACCAGAGTCGTATTGATACTGTCTTTTGTCCTAATCGGCGTAGGTAGCAGAAAGTTCCTATCAACTGGCACGCAGTAATGTTGTTGTGATCGGCAGAGCGAATGTAATTCGGAGTGGTCACTGACGAAGAAATCCATCTGGTGAATGGCTGGCGGCTGAGTAGAAACAGAGCCCAAAACACGGAAAGATTATTGTAAGCATACGAGATTAGTCCAGAATGAATATCCAAAGAGAGTAAACCGTAATGGATCAACAGTTAAATACCGACTCAATTGGCGCAGTATCAACAGAACCGGCTCTGCTAACGGTATACTACGCTTTCCACATCGCTGGCAACGGTTTCTACACAACGCTGGTGACTGCTTTGAAGGACAGTAACAGGGGCAAACATGTAACTCTTTTGTATCGGTTGTGAATAAATACTTGCCACTATTTAAGTTCCAACCCTCGTATATTGTAAAATCTATTATTGCTACTTTCAGCCGCCACTGCTTCGCTGACTGATCTCTATCCCAATGTTCGATCCGAGGGGCGAGATACTGCTTTCAGGCTGTAGTTGGGGTTGCCCCAAGTACTTGGTGTTGTTAATGCTTTCACCTGCGTCGGCTCCCATTCTGGTTGTTGCAGACAACATCCCCTCCCCATCCCGCCATAAGTAGGGTTGGGGCTGAAAGTGAGAATCAGGCTGGTGGGGTGGGGTTGTTATGTGTTATGGCTGTGGTTGCTTAATCTTGCTCTAGTCGACGATGTAAACTATCACGGCCGGAATTGGTTTCGATGAAGAACTATCCGGCCGTGATTTAGAACATCTGTATAAGACCTGCACACTAGTGGAATTTCAGCCTGGCTCCGTCCGATGACTGGGCTGGACCAGTACATTAAATGGTGAGGAAACTGGAGAGCGGTTTCTAGAAAGGATCGTCGCCACATTTTTGTGCATCTGACCTTCGATGCTTCTCCTCTTTCTCAAAGTTAGAAGACAAAGTACGGTTGGTAGCAGACATTAATGTAAGAGCATTCTGCGCCTCATATGTGAAATCTGAGAGGTCATCCTCACACTTGCTGATATGGTACGGTGACATCAATGGAATCTCTTTGCCCAGGTTGCTTCGGACGGGAGCGCTAGAACAAAGAAATGGCTGTTCCGGTCCATGTGTTGAATGGTGGCGTCCACACCTGACCAATAAACCTGACGCCGCTCTAAGTACTTCATCCTGCACACACCCCAGTGTGCAGTGTCCACGAGATAGCGTAATCTGAATCTCATCCCGGCGTTAGCAGTCATGGTCGATAAGAGTTCGACACTGCTTGTTATGCCGAGGATGTGTTACAACGAAAAGAACCTTCGGGACGTCGACTGTGTTTTGTTTAGACGTGGCCCCTGCCAGCCGTACTGAATCGCCTACATTACCTCGCTAAGCAAGGGATCACGGTTGGTTGCCTCCGCTACTGATAGATTCGTCGAGAGTGTGTCGCAGACTGATGTCTAAAGCAAAAAACACCGGCTCCTGACCATGGAAGTCTCTGTCGGGTCCGCATGGCAGTTATGAAGAGTGCGTCAGCGTTGGCATGCTGCTTAGTGGGCTATAGTGGTTCTAGTACGTATAGTTACTTAAAATCAAAGCCCATCTAGCACCTGCAGTGAAATCTTACCCATAGGTTGGAAGCTGACCAAACGTTGATATCAGGGGCTTACGGGCCATATTCTCATATAGAGAAATATGAAATAATTCTACACTTAACATTGACTCCTCCTCGATTTGTAAATGATTTTAGTAGGTGGCGGCCAGCGTTTCGGAGGTAAATGTAATCGGGCGCCAGTGTGATCAGCATGCTTATGCAACAGTATGGCACCAAACTAAGAACTAAAGCGTATTCTCAGGAGCTAATGCCCCACAGCTTGCAGATATGACATTATGCACTCATCTGCTGATAAATTCCTTATTTAAATAACCAGTTTCGGTTGACTGACGATCATTAACTTCTTAAATACAAGATCTTTGACAGACAATAAACCGATAAATTTCTCACTGTTGTCAGATCACAATGTAAATTATAATGTCAATATATAATAACTGTGCTATCCTGTTATATCAGCAATCGACGTTAAAGCTGTGAACGGATGCGTGTCGCATAGAGCCGACTTCCTGTGATTTTATATTCGCCTAATACGATGCCGTAAACGCTTTTACGAATATGACGATGGGCAGTCGAAACTGACTGTTTCAGTAAACGTATTATCAGTAGCTCATGGCATTTTTCAAGAAATGAAGCACTCATGGCCAGAATAAGATTGTTACCAGAAGCAGAGGTATCACTCGAGATGATTCCCTAATCTTGGAGCTCGAAATTTCTGGTCAAAATAAGAGATCACCCAACATTGTGTAATGGAGAGGGGTTGGCTCCCACGTATAAGACAGAATTTAATTCACAATGTTTGTTTCCAAAGAAATGGCCTAAACTTAAACACCTACATGCTACAAAAAGGAATGTCTTGAAATTGCTACCTCATGTAATCTTGTAGGCTACAATTATAATTAACAACGAATAAAAATCCGTAAATGGTGTTATAATACGAAAAAATCTGATGCACTACTTATTTTCACGTAAAGACATATAGTCATGAATGACAATCACTGCAATATAGTCTCAATTGAAATTCCAATGTATATGGTGTTCCTCAAATTACGGATATTAAAGTTTTCTTATAATTTATGGTTTTGATAACTTTCCGCAGGAAGACACACAATTCATTGGGTAAAGGACAGTTACATTATATTCTATGTTTGAATAAATTTTGATAGGTTGTGAAAATTTTATTGATAGGGTTTCAGAAGTAGAGCTAATCTTATGCTGTTGTAGCCTCAAAGTGACAATAGAAATAATAATGGCTGACTATGTGCATCACGGCTTCTGACGTTTTAGTGTTTTTGTAATTGTTGTTCTCCAGAGCCTGCATTTCCTTAATACTTCATACAATTCTCGTGACTTAGCTGTGTTACTAATTGCAATACAAATATATACAGAAAAATAGAACTAATGGTAAACACCGATAAACTGTTGGTTGATATTCATCTTAATTAACCATCTTGCCTGATGTTTCAGAGCGCTCGTTCCTTTGCGCGTTTGTTGAATTGACACAGCAGTGCGTAGTACGTGTACGATGCATTCACCAACTGTAAAATAAGACCAAATTTAAGAAAATGGCAAAAAACTATAGGTATACTAATAACTATAATTACTTATTTTCAGTCTGATTTCATCCTCAGAATATTATCCTGCAAACCCAATAACATATTTTTGTATTTTCTGAGAGTCTACATTGTCTCTAAATGCTCTAGTTTCTATGTGTTTGATTAGTGTTTCACATTTTATTAAATAACATGTGTTACTCTCTGCAGGCAATAATACCACATATGAAAAAACTGAAAGTTTTTTGATGTTTCTTGTCATGATGATGCTAACCATTACCAAAGAAGAAACGTAAGTATATCACTTTCAGTACAGAAAGCACTGTTATCACCTGTGCCTCTTGACCTTATCTTATCCATAGGGTTCCTGGTTTCCAAGTAGCTATATGAGTTTTATGCAAACAGAGACTACTTTGTCTGTTTATGATTGGCTTTTGTCCAAGTAATGAGGTATGCACCAGAATAGTCGCTAAACCATATCCAAGAGCATAAGTAATGCTGAATATAGCATGAATGGAAGATATGAGTTGAAAAGGAACACGAACTCATTTGTGCATATTCGTGAGTTTATTCTCTCAGGATTTCACTGGCAGTCAGTAAAAGAATTAAAAATTAAAAAAAAATACTTGTTTTCAGGGCAGTCGCTTGAGTAGGAATAAAAGGATAATGTGTTCGTTAATGCTAACAGTTATCATGTATCCATGTGCTGCAAACTGATTCGTTCCAAATGATTTTGATAAAAGAATCGTTCAAATGATCTATGGAACATGTTGCTAACTGCACGACAAAGGACTTGGAAGACCAGTTGAACAGGATCGATAGCTTCTGGAATAGAAGTAATAAAGTGAGCATACAAAAATCTAAACAGGGGTAGTGGAGTGTAGTTGTATTGACTCAGGCGACCATCAGACAATTAGACTAGGAAATGAGGAACTAAAAGTGGTAGGTGAATTTTGATATTGGGGCAGCAAATGAACAGACGATGGGCGAAATCGAGAGTAATTTAAAATGGAGACTGGCAGTAGAAAGAACTGATGAGGAAGTACTGAATCAAACTGAGCAAAAAAATAAATTTATGTTACAAGCTGACAGAGCCAAGGGATGCATTGGCAGGACACATAGTGAGACAACAAGGAATAGTCAGTTTGGTAACTAAGAGATTTGTGGGGAGCAAACTTTGTAGAGTAGACGAAGACTTGACTTCAGTAAGAAGATCTATTTGGATGTAAGTTGCATTATTTACACAGTGATGAACAGGCTCTCATAGAAATCAAGAAAAGTGTTATATCATTGCAGCTGTACACATTTCTTTGAAGTAGACGTTCCAGTCTATATAGCAAGTGCCATATTCCGACAGACTAGTCTAAAGTACACACGTTATCTAACTCTAATTTTTACCGTAATATTGGGGGAACACAATAACTAATGCAAAACATTTTTTTCTGAAATTAAGTTGGTTTTATTCAGGATTCAAATACACCATATTACTCCCCACTCTTCTCGCTACAAGACCCTATTTTTCAACATAATCTCCATTCAAGGCAACGTGCTTACCCATATTATTAGAAGAGGTTGTATGCCCGAATGTTACCACTCAAATGGTCGGTGCTGGAGCCAAAGTCTTGCTGCATCCGCAACCTTCCCGTCATCCACTTACTGATTCCCGTGGCGTACATCCTCCATTAGCCCAAACACATGGAAGTCGGAAAGTGCGAGACCAATCATTGCAGGAGTCATAGACCTGTGCGGCAGATCGGCACACGCGAGATCGGACGAGTTTGCACGACTCGTTGTGGTGATAGCAGAGGCATAGCCCTGTGGCTCGCTGTGCTTTTGTTCACCTCCAGGTCTCCGTACACATTCTGCAAGCGCCTATGAATATCTGCGATGTTCCGTTTTTCCGCCAAAAGAGGCGCAGTGTCAGCTCTCTGGCTGGAGCGCACCTGCGTTACGGTCGTCATTTTCAAGACTACGTGTAAGGCCACCACCTACGGAACTTCATGAAACTGTAAGGCCAGAAATGCGAATATTCCACGATGTCCCACCACAAAATCTACAGTTTTTCCATCGCAATTTTTCAAGAAAAATAGTTTGACCAGCATATGTGTCATGCAAGTGTAAGCCTACATATTCATATGTGTTAAACTCCAAACTTCAAGCCGGCTGCTGTGGCCGAGCGTTTCTAGGCGCTTCAGTCCGGAACCGAGCTCCGTTACGGTCACAGGTTCGAATCCTGCCTCCGGCATGGATGTGTGTTATGCCCTTAGGTTAGTTAGGTTTAAGTAGTTCTAAGTCTAGGGGACTGACAACTTCAAATGTTAAGTCTCATAATGCCCGGAGCCATTTTGAACCAAACTTCAAAACTGTGTGCTGTGTAGTAGGAACAATTGTGTCTTTATTTAAACAAGCACCAGGTCAAGACCCCCCCCCCCCCCCCCCCCCCATTACACCACTTTACCAGCAAACTTTATTTACAGCTCCACCAAGCCATGTGTCGCAGTGTGCTGTACCGGGGTGATAGGTAAGACCCCACTACTGCAACTAAAATACTGCCTCACAGCAGACATACGAGTCCTACACGACACCAACCAGGTAACTGGGCGTCATGTCAAAATTTGCCTGACAGCTAACCAATAGGGATATTGCACGAATACAACCGATTCAATAGCCTAAAGGAAAAAGTGGAATAGTAGTGCCGATTTTCACCACTAGTATACTGTTCATGATGTCTCACAACCTGCGACATGGTCGCAAATGGAACAGTGGCCCGAAAATGTAGAATAAATTTCTTTTATTTCACATCTATGGTCACAAATTTGTAGGTCCTCAGAGTACCGGTTTCGGTCAGCAATGACAATAATCAGATCCTTTTTATAAAAAACACGTCCAAATATATTCTAGCCACTATGGTCTTCAGAATTAATTATCACTGCGCAGACGAAGCTAACAAACTGTTTACCTCCGCAGCAAAAGTAACCAATGACGGACCGAGCAAGAAGGACATAAAAAGCTGAATATCTGTGGCAAGAAAGGCATACCTGTCCCAGCCTACTGGTATCAAACGTATGCCTCAATTTTATTACCTTTGGTTTACGACTGTGTACCATAATGAAGCAAGGACTGTGAGGAAAACGGGAACAGAGGAGAATCGAAGCATTTCACATATGATGCAACACAGAATGCTGAAAATAAGGAGGATTGATAAGGTAAGGAATGAGGAAGTCCTCGGCAGAATCAGTGAGGAAAGGAATCTGTAAAAAACACTGACAGGAAGAAGGGGCAGGAAGTTAGGTCATATTTCAGAGATCAGAATATAGTTTCCATGGTACTAGAGCGTAAACTGTAGAGGAAGACAGAGATTGAAATATAACCAGCAAGTAATTAAGGACGTAGTTTACATGTGCTACTCTGAGATAAAAGAGATGGCACAGGACAGGATTTCGTGGCGGGCCGCACCAAAACAGTCAGAAGACTGACTGTTAAGAAACAAATTCAGGTCAAGAGCTCAATGTAGTGTTACATTATGAAAATAATGCTGTGGGATTGTGATTGATCTGAATTATAGCGGGGTTCAATATAAATAACTGCAATGTTCAATTCTCAGTTGCTGACAGTGTTCCTGTATTATAGTGTAAGAACCATATAAGAGAGTACTACGACTGCACTGACTTTCAGAAACCTGATGCATGGCAGCAAAACCATCCAGCGTGTGATATCGCTCTGTGTACAGATTACATGGAATTCCCTGATGTATCCTTACATACAACACCTATCAGGCGGATGCAGAAGAAGTCTCTGCTATGAATTTCTGTATGTTATTCATTTATGATATTTCAACTCTGTAAACCATTGAGCATGTTAACGTCATTACGATGACACCAGAATATTTCGGAGAAAACCTTTGCTACGAATTTCGATATGTACACACCACGTACAACGCATCTTGTTCATCATTACATACTGTTGTTAGAGAATTCTGAGCATATTTATATATGTTTCCATGAAATAATACGTTAAAAAGAATGAAAAGAGTGAAAGTAAATCAGTATTTATCTCTCTCATCTCTATCTCATTTCGTGAAAAACCCTGAAACATATAGAATAAACTATATAACTGATATTACTAAAGCACAAATGTTAACCAATACTCTTTAAATGTTCACGTATTCCTACAAATAGACATTTCTGAAACGCATAAGTTTGTGAACTCTCTATTTGCTGCAGCGGATAAAGTGGAAAAATGACACTGTTCAGAACTGGCACGGGGGAAAGTGCGCTGCACCATGGGCCATAGATAACAGCGTGAGTGACAGCTGTGGAAATGTGTATGGGCGAATAGATGTCCAACTGTGGAGCAACTGAGCTTCTAGGTGAACCAACGCAATACCAACAGACTCTAGTTAATAACCGTTCAGCGAAGGTTGCTGCGTACGGGACTCTCCAGTAGGTGCATGGCTTATGCACCCATGCTGACTGGTGTTCACCGGCGATGAAGGTTGGAATTTGGGTGCCAATACCGCAACTATACGTTTAATGGGTGCCAGCAGATGGCCTTTTCAGGTGAGTCACGCTCGATGCTCCGTTGGATAGATGACTGTTAGTGTATACGGAGTCAAACATCTGAAAGCAAACACCCTGCAACAACCGGGAGGTGGGCACTTTATGGTCTGGGGAGTGTTTTAGTGGCATTCCCTGGGTGAGCTGTTAATTCTGGAAGTAATAATGGATCCACAAAGCTAAACATCCATCCCGGTTGACTGTGTTCACCCCTACAAGCAGTTTGTTTGTTCCTCATCTTTATGGCATCTAACAGCAGGATAATGCAATGTGCCACGTAGCTCACATTGTACGTCCATGGTTCAAAGAGCACGAGGATGAGTTTACTGAACTCTCTTGCCAACCGAACTCCTCACATTAAAATCCAGTCGAGTATATGTGGAATCAGCTCGACAGGACTTTTCGCGCCATGGATCCTCAGCCAAGAAACCTAGCCCATCTGGCCACTACGCTGAAGTCAGCATGGCTTCATATCCCCGTTAATACCCTCCCGAACTTCACTGGTTTTTTTCTGCGCGTCTCACAGTCGCTCGCGCTACACTAGATGGTTATTCATGCTTTGATGGATGGTCACATTAATGTCACTAGACAGTAAATGTGTGCATCGTTCTACGTGCTTAGCTGTTACATACTGATGAAGACGTGACTCCTGATTACCTGGCTGGTGTTGTGGCGTAATCGTATGTCTGCTGTGGGGCAGTAGGCAGTAGCAGTAGCAGCGTAGGGGGTCTTGCCGGCCGCCCGGTGCTGCTCAGCATTACACACGGCCCAGCAAACTTGAGTACAGCTGCGAATGACGTCATTCCGTGACTGCAGTGGCGGCGGGGGAGGGGGGGGGGGGCTATTTGGGGGGGGGCTATTTGGGGGGGGGGGGGGAGCGAAGAACCCAAGACCCTGGTGTTTATTTGAATAAGGACATGATTGTTCCTACTATGCAGCATATTGTTTTAAAATTGGGCTTCAACTTAACGGAATAAGTAGGCTTACAATTCTGTATTACATAAATGCTGTGCAAACTTAAACACTCGTTTAAATTATATTGGAGGGGACTTTTCTAATTTAGGACGTACAACAAGTGACCTAAGCGTTGTAAGTAGCCCTACAGGTCTCTTCAGGACTATGTGCTATGCAACAGGCAAGTTACTTTCTTTTGTCCAAGCGTCTTGGAATCTGACATCATACAGCGCAAGTGTCCAAAATCAATCATCTCGGATTCTGACGTAATAGAGATGTGCCACTATGCCCTGGTCTCAGTGTTCAGTCACCGTCTTGGATTCTGACATCGCAGTGGGGCTGGGCTAGTATTGCACTACTATGCTCAGGATACCTACTTTCACAAGCTTGATGATGTGACATCTAGTTCTGAATTTCCTGGTAATTTATACTGAGGACAAAAGCCCTTTTTCCACAGTGGCGTCACAGGATTAGATAGAAAACCCCATTTCTTTTAATTTCCTGATATTTCACACACAGGGTCGTTGGCATTTGTCAGAGGTGTGAAGGGGTGGAAGTCTGAAGTCTGGGTAAATATGATGACTCATAGGTGACATCAGTGATCATATCATATATTCCCACCTTCGTACCAGAACTGTCACAGCCCACCAACAAGTGTGGTGTGATACATGTCAGAGGAGTTGTAGGACCATTGTTTTTTGAAGGAAGAGTGACATATTTAAAGTACCTTACCATGTTGAAGGTACAAACTGAATTAGATCTTCGCCAGCTGTACCAAGATGAAGCTTGTTTTCTTAAACGAGACGGTGACTTTCATATGACTCGCGACACTTTCTGGATGAAACAGTTGTTGAGATGTGTATAGGCCAATAAAGAAGTGTTGAGTTTTCATCCAGATCTCCCGATCTAACGCCGATTAATTCTTTTTGTGGGTAGCTCTGACGGACCCAGTACACGCCAAAAACCACGTATGATGGATAACATATGAGAGGTGATCGTGATTACATGTAAATTCTTTCTAATAGCAACTATGACACAAGTCAGACGTTGTATTGTCCGATGAGAGGCAGTTTGAACATCTTCAACCTTAAAACACTATAACAACATTGTGAAAATCTTCATGCTTTAAGATTCATAGTTTTATTTTTGTTCGAGTTACTGAAGTTCAGACAATGTAAGCCCTTGTGGGACACCAGGTACACACACTTGTTGAAACGACTCGTGCGACATGTAATGTGAAATGGATGTACTAATAATCAGAAAGTTTCTCAGGTGAGCCGATAAAAACTAATCAAGTTCAATGGTTGAAATAGCTCGTGCAACACCTATTGCAAAATGGTTGTACTAATTCAGAAACCTTCGTTGGAGCACGTACAACAACAGCCCAAGCCCAACAGCACAAGATAGAAACACAGAAACGATTATTCGCTCTCCACTCATTCCCTTGGCGGTAATTCACCTTAAATCCGGATTTTACTCCACCAGATATAGCTCTCACGCACTTACTTAAGTACTAACCGAGACAAAAGCAGGCCTGTTGATGGGGTAGAGGTGCCCGGCCGTGATCACCAGCGGCTTCTGCGCGCGGCTGATGAGGATCCTCAGGGCTCGCTTGAAACTTTCACTCGCCTCCATCCATGCGCAGCTGTAAGCCGCCGCTGACACAGCCTCGGCCTGTTAACATTAATATTACTGACACGACGCGACGTCTTTCAGTTAACAAAATAAATAAGAGATAAAGCCAAGCTCATACTGACACACTTTTCACCTCACTGGCGATATATTAAATCAACAAGTACTAATTTTGTCTTATGATGATTACGGTAGTATCAGCTGATTAAATGTGTAAAGGCGATTGTTGTTGAAAATTTGCCACACATCAGTGTATGCTAGGTAACTGCCTTTATCTGTCTTTCTGCTTACATACATAACGTTGAAGATGATTCTTGCTATGGAAGCTGTGAAAATAGGGAATAAAGTTTTCATCTTCTTTCTACATAATGCGATGCTTATTTACAGACTTTTATTGTACTGTTCATTAATGACACTCATCCTTTACGTCCTGTACATTATTTCTATACAAGCAAGTAATTCTTTTTCAGAAAAGCTTTTCTGATTGTTTACAGTCTCCGTTTTACGTCCTCTCTATATCGACTATTGTAAGCTAATAAATTATTTGCTCCCTGAAATGGAAAACTCATCTGCTGTTTTTCAGTCTCATTTCCTAATCCGATTCCATCGGGATCGCCTGATTTAATGTGACTACTACACTACATTTCTCTTCCTTTTCTTTTTTCTCTTCTTTTCTTTTTTTTGTTCAATTTCTGCAGACGTTCAGCTTATTACCTCTACATCTACATCTACATTGATACTCCGCAAGCCACCCAACGGTGTGTGGCGGAGGGCACTTTACGTGCCACTGTCATTACCTCCCTTTCCTGTTCCAGTCGCGTATGGTTCGCGGGAAGAACGACTGTCTGAAAGCCTCCGTGCGCGCTCTAATCTCTCTAATTTTACATTCGTGATCTCCTCGGGAGGTATAAGTAGGGGGAAGCAATATATTCGATACCTCATCCAGAAACGCACCCTCTCGAAACCTGGCGAGCAAGCTACACCGCGATGCAGAGCGCCTCTCTTGCAGAGTCTGCCACTTGAGTTTATTAAACATCTCCGTAACGCTATCACGGTTACCAAATAACCCTGTGACGAAACGCGCCGCTCTTCTTTGGATCTTCTCTATCTCCTCCGTCAGACCGATCTGGTACGGATCCCACACTGATGAGCAATACTCAAGTATAGGTCGAACGAGTGTTTTGTAAGCCACCTCCTTTGTTGATGGACTACATTTTCTAAGCACTCTCCCAATGAATCTCAACCTGGTACCCGCCTTACCAACAATTAATTTTATATGATCATTCCACTTCAAATCTTTCCGCACGCATACTCCCAGATATTTTACAGAAGTAACTGCTACCAGTGTTTGTTTCGCTATCATATAATCATACAATAAAGGATCCTTCGTAACACACTATCCGTTCTGCTTTGCCATTTCTGACAGAACTGTAATTTCATCAGGAAACCTTAAACCATTTATGTCTTCAGCATGAACTTCGTTCTCTTCCACTCCCGTTGTTTGATGAACAATTTGCATAGCATGGGGAATAGACTCCATTCCCGGTTACCACCTCATGTACACGCTCTTCGACTGTGGTAACTGCAGTCTGAATTCTCTAAATGTACTAGGAAGCCATTCGCTCCCTGTATTATATCCTTGATAATATATCCAGTGAATACTGTCAAAAGCTTTTTAGAAATATATACATGCCTTTACCAAGCTATCTTCTACGATAGTTAATGACTTAAGTACATATTGCTTCGCCCTCTGTTCCTACATTTCGCGGCATTGCTGATCTTCACTCATGTAATGATCTACTAATTGGGAGAGTAGGAGATGCAAGGTAGGAGATGAGGTCCTGGCGGAAGTAATGCTGTGAAGATGTGAGTGGTGCGTGGGTAGCTCAGTCGGTAGAACACTTGTACGCGAAAAGCAAAGATCCGAAGTTTGAACTGCTAGTAAGTTTCTATTTACTGATTGTTCCCTCATTCTGTCCATAATTCGCCTTAAATATGTAGCAGATATGTGCTATATACGAAAGCATGACAACTCATATTCTAAATGAATTGTTTACCTCATTCTTACAGGAATAATTTCTTATTGTATGTCTTAATGAAATCCAGAAGTAAGCCGCAGAGGCATGTCCCAAGAATGAATTCAAGGAGAGGATGTTCAGAACACATTAGTGCTAGTAGTGGATCGGTGAGCATATGGGAACAGTTTTCCAGGAACTGATAAGGGGTATCATATCGCATGGATAGTTTCAGGTTACATGTGAGGCAGTAGACTGAGGTGTATTGAAAGTCACTCTCCGCTCCTCTCCGCTCCCCCCCACCTTCAATACCTCTCCCATCCCCTTTTGAGGCCTGTTCACATTATTTTCTGTGGTACAATCAATGTCATATCTCCTCTCTCCTTCCCCTGGACCGATGAGCCATAAGATCCCATCTCCCCTCCCCCACTTTTATGAATAGAACAAATTTGGCAGACTGTGGTCTGGCTTTTACCACCTAAGATGAAGGTGCATAAAACTGAAATCAACGGCTGCTTGATTGCGTTATTAGACTTTCTTTTTCTCCTTGAATAGCTCCTATACTTTTGGTGCCAACGCCAAATACTGTAGTCGTTGATTACCATGCTTCAAACCAGAAGGCGTTGTTGGAATCTGTTCTACTTCCTGATCGACATAACAGTTTTATGTGATCTGCAGGAGTAAGTGTTTTTACTGGGCTGGAATTTAATTAAGCCTATTACTAGATATCTCTCAAGAAAAATTCTGTTGAACGATGTTTTGCAATGATTTCAATCTTTTTAAAATTAACAGAGTGCCCTCTGGACAGTCCACAGATGCGGCCATGTTGTCTTCCCTTTTAGACTCTGTTTTGGGGGATCTAAAGTTGAAGTGCAACAACAATTACTTAGACAATGTATTCATTTAGAGTGCAATCTTTGTTGATCATTTAGAGAATTTTAGGAAGTTGTTGGGATATCTGAGTGAGGCGGGATTGATAGTTAAGCAGTCTATCGAAAATTTGGCTCAGAGTAAAATCTCTTTGGCGCATATGTTACCGTCTGTGGGGCTAGTATAGATCAGGACGCACTCAAGCCCCGTATTGGTTTCTGTTGCCCGATGACATGAAGTGCGTTGCACGATTCATAGGCATGGTTAACTTTCTCAGAAAATTTATGCCTATTTACGCCCAACTTGTGGCCCTACTTTGTCATCTGGGTCAGAAAAATGAAAATTTCCAGTGAGGAGATGGGAGATTTTCAGCAGGGGGACTTTTATACCTTATAACAAGCGTTGTGCAGTGCCCCAGTAGTAGGTGTTACAGACTTAAACTTGCTGTTTGTTGTACAGACAGACACTTTAAATTCTGGTGTGGGGCAGTTTTTTTACAGGAACGTGATAGAGAGGTGAGGTCTCTGGCTTATGCTCTTGAGCCTCGTCAGCTGCAGAAGTAAATTATTCCGTTTATGATTTGGAAGCTTTGGTGACCGTCTTTGCCCTAGAATGGTTTAAGTTTAACCTGGAGCAAGATAAACTTAACTTAGAAACTAATACTCAGGCATTGATTTGTGTCCATGCTAGGTCCCACAAAACCGGAAATATTGACCAATGGATAATCCGAGTATCTGCCTTTCAGTGATTTGAAATTTCCCTGGCGTAAAGAATATTCCGTAATTGTTACGGGATTGTAGCCAGTGACGTCGACTTCTTGCCACAATATTTCGGCTGACAACCATTCAGTCATCTCCAGGCAAGTGCTTTTACTTGTGACTGCTACTTTTCATCGTTGCCACTATACCACAAAATTGGCGCCAAGTCACATGTGGAAAGGTAAACACTACATGAGCGACCTGCATCGAGTTTCACGCCGTCTTTCAATATTGCTTCATCTATGGCACGTAGCAACATGCATAACGGCGGTACTACATGCACGTTGGTGTCGTAATGCGTGCTTGCATAGTTGAAATTCAGATGTCAAATTAATTAAGTTATCACTAGACGTGTCACTAGTCATAAAATGTTTCCTTTCTGCAGA
Source organism: Schistocerca piceifrons (assembly GCF_021461385.2). Lineage (NCBI taxonomy): Eukaryota > Metazoa > Arthropoda > Insecta > Orthoptera > Acrididae > Schistocerca > Schistocerca piceifrons. The sequence continues at coordinate 202,826,909 of NC_060145.1, read as the reverse complement.
TATTGAAGAAATCAACGGGTCCCACTCCTTATCCAGTTGAAATCTGTCATCATGATTAATAACATCTTTCGTCAATCGTATTTGCACTGACTCCTTAATGATTGTGTCCTAGAAGGATCTCTTCGAGGCCAAGATTTCCATGGCAGAAGTATCCCTAGAATATTCTCTGGAGATATAACACTCGGCCATTGCGGACTTACTGGATTGCATAAGGCGAGTGTTGCGATCACGGTCAAAGGATGTTTCAAGTATTGTACGTGTTGTCTTACCAATGTAGGTCTGCTACACTGTCAAGTTATTCTTTAGTTTCCAGCCCTCCGAAATCCCTGGTCGTTCTTTGCTGAACCGCCAAAAGCGGAAGATTACTTTCACATAAAGTTTCCTTCGGGTTCTGCCTGATTTCGACGATATATTACCGACAGACGGGAGGAACAACCTGGACTTGCTCGTATAGGTTTCTTCGTTCTTAAAGCTGCGATAGCCTGATGTAGAGAGACTGCAGTTTCTTGGAACGCAGGTTGCAAGGCTGTCTTGATCAGACAGAACGTGTGCCTGTTGCAACGACGTTCGATGGCCTCCCATAGTCTATGACGGGTGGTGGCAGCGGGACACCTACATTTACTGGTCTGTGGATGTGGTCTTAATGTATATGTACTGACACAACGATCCATCAGCTTTCCGTTTGACCAAGAAGTCTAGAAACTACAGACAGCCGCCCTTCTCCGCGCCTATCGTAATTTGGGTATTCTGATGGATTGAATTCAGATGCCTCAAAAAGCGTGGCCGTCTTCTTCAGCGTGCGGCCACAGTACAAATGCGTCTTCTGTATATTGCCAGAAGACTTTTGGCTTAAGTTCGGTAGAATCAAGGCCCTCAACTCAAAGTCTTCCGTAAGAAAGTTTATTACCAGTGGGCGACTCCGTCACTTTCCTGGGAATATTCACTGTTGAATAAAAGGTAGAGTGAGAAAAGGGTATGACGAAATAGCGCCGTTATGATAGCTTTGAACTTACTGCTGATGAGTGACATTGAATCCATGATGTGGACCTTACTAAGGATGACACATCGTGAAAACTCACTAATAGGTCCGATGTAACGAGTCGAAGTTACTTCAGTCTATTAATAAAGTCACAAGAGTTGCGAATACGATGCGAGCAGTTCCCCACAAAAGGTCTCAGTACAGTGCCATGCAGAAACTTTGTGGAATCTGCCTTTCAGGCTGAAGCAATACCTATCCGGGATGTGCAACATCAGGTCGCCGATGCACCTAGTCGCGTATTTCAGAGGAACGTTCCGGAATCTACAGACGAAGCCAAGGCCGTGTATTCTGTGGTAGCTGCAGTAATTCTCACTGAGGTTGCTTTACTGCTTTTTGATTTCAAGGTCAGACAACTACAAGATAGTGGTCTGGGCGGAATTCAGTGAAAGCTGGAGGACGGTAACTTGTTTGATGTCTATTTCCTGCAGTAGGGAGTACTGTGTATTACGGTACACATTACAACAGGAATCTCAAAAGCTGTCATACTGAAAAGCTTAGTCCCTGCTGTCTTTAGTTACTTTCATCATTCATTGCGTGGAGCACCTGGGGCTTTATAAGACCAGGATGCATATAAGATAACACCTGAACTGGGAAAGAATGACTCAAATATTAAGAGATTAGTAGGTCAATATCAAGAATGTGAGACAGCAGTGTCTAATACTAACACCAGGAGAAGTTTTTGTTAATCCACCAGGGAACATCAGCCACTGGATCAATTGTTTCGTGATTGTTTGGGGCCTCTCCCACCTAACAACAGTGCTACTAGGTACATTTTATTGGTGTTTGATGCCTATATGAGGTACGTGTGTTTGGTCCCTAATAAAGGAATGTCGACCACCGTTAGTATCCAGCGCATAAGTGTTATATTAACCAGGCCTTGGCAAGTGACCGCATGAATTAAAAAAACTTTCTTTTTAATAATGATATTTCTCATGTGACGACTACCCCGTATTATCCTCAGCCATATTTAGAGGAACATATTAACAAAAATCAGAAATCCCCATTAATAAATTACCGTTATCGTTTGGTTATGTAGATTGGCTTAGTCTTGCCTTTGATACTGCCTGCCATGAGGCACATAAGATGATGGCTGCCAGACTAAAGTTCACGTTCTTCCTTAATTCACGACTGAGGATTTTGTTCCGTTGAATGATCTATGACCAGTGTGTAATAACGTTGAGGATATCCAGGCTAAATGGGAGACGGCGAAATATAAAGTTTCTCTTATACATTAGAGAGATCCGTAGGTACAATCAGGGATGGGGGGGGGGGGGGGGGGAGAGAGACACTGTTTCAATGAGAGTTGGGTATGATATTTATGTGAAGACTTTCTGGAGCTAAGTAAGGGACACGGAGGATTATGGGGAAAATGCTGCCCTGGTATCTGTGGCCTCGTAAGACTGTTAATAGTTTGTCCTGTGTCAGACATTAAAATGCATAAGAAAATCAGATCATATTTGAGTCAGCTGAAGTCAGGTAGTGCCGAAGCAAAGCTCGTATCTAATGAATGAGCTCCTACTCCAGCTTCCGATTTCATAGGAGAAGATTGATACCTTCATATCGATATATTGTCAGCTAGCGTCGCTACCTTAAGGTGAGATGTGTGGAGTTTCCTTCGCATGTCGCAGAGGCCGCAAGTTCTGGATGCGCGGTGTGAATGATAGGTTTTGAAATTACAGTTGGCCAAAGAGTCACCTGGCAGTCGTGAGCAAATTATCACATCCACTCACAGTAACGACTGTTATCTTGGAAAGTCGACGTTTTTTTTTTTGTATGGATCTGGTTACGTGATCGATAGCCACGTATAAATTCTTTTGTTCATTTTTTATGTTTCCCCTGCTAGTACGGAACACTTTCATACGGTGTATCCAGGTTCTGATCCTGCCACAAAAGTAGTTGATCGAGTTGTACCTCCTGTGAGATCATTGTAGCAGCTGTGATCATCATCCAATGGAAGTTCAAGGTAAGCTTCCATCAGCTGAGTTACTTGGTGACAGTTCTTAGTTGTACCAAGGTGAGTGGACATATCACTTCCAGGGGTAATTCTCGACAGTGTTCATGCGAGGTCTACTGCCCCATCATTTACGTGTCGACGAAAACTGGTTCTCTGTTTGATATTTAGAAATTAGATCTGAGCTATTGCGGCCAGTATGTTAAATTTACGTGGTCCTTTGTTTAAGATTCCGAAGAGAGTCCCATCAATAACTTGTGCAAATCTATCATTCAGTTTCATCTGTAATAACTGCACCCCATAGGATCTTGTCTATAATTTCTCTTTGATCTAATTTGGCTGAGATGGTCTTACAGTTTTTATTATGGTGTCTTTATTTGATATGGGGTGTTACTGATATTGAATTTATTTAGCAACACCTGTTGAGAGTAAATTTCCCAGTTCACAGCTGGTTTAAATGTGTGCGACTGTACCAGAGGGGCGGTGTAGTCAAGAGAGTTGCTGAAATCTCGTATCATAAATTGATTTATGTTTCTGGTTTGTGGAACAGGTGCCATTCTGCCACATTTTTAATTATTTTAAGTTGTTATTGACATGTGTCGTAATAATTCTTCAGTATTTTAGATGTAAAATTTAATCGTTTTAGTTACGCTTTTTTCAATTTGGTGGGAAGCCTTGTTGAGACCTTTGGCGAATGTAAATAACACATGTACCAGCAATTAAACGAAGATTTTCGAGTTGGGTCTTATACCTCCTTCGTCAGCTATTGGCCTTCTCTTTTGGAACCGTAAATTACTTGTGCATTGTTATTTAACTTTGATTATTGGAATTCTGTCAGGATTTTGCCGTTAATAGGGTCTGAATTACTCATTGATGATTTTAAATAATTCAGTAAATTTCCCTTATGAGTGATTAATTGAATAATCAAGTGTGCTAAGGTTACCAGCGTGTGTCTTACGTGAAATTGTTTGTGTCAAATAAAGTGTGAAATTTTGTTTTGCTTTGCTACTTACCGCTCCAGGATCCCCTCACACTCACCATTCCACAAACGTGATTGCTATCTATTACAGTTATCACTCAAAAAATTATTAAACAGTAAGCAGTTGTTCATCTGAAATTTATTGAGGTACTGCTACTATCTGTATCTCGTGAACTGTGATGTGACGATTATTAAACAGTAAGCAGTGACATCCTTGCCTGATATCTGCCAAATATTATGAAAGACAGCTGGTGCGTGCAGTGCAGACCGAATAGGTGCCTTTCATTCGAAACAAGCGACACAGGATATTGGTGGTATGTTCCATGGGGCCACCTTGTGTCCATAGGTATGGACAATGCCACGCAGCTATACCTATGGGAAAACTGTAGCCTCTACTGCAATAAATATGCGTACAGAAAGTAAAAATGAATCGTATTGTGTTTGAAACAATAATAAAGGAAAGGTAGCACCATGTAGACAATTAGAACATCTCTACAAATGATGCATAATTTCCCATATGACACAATCAGCCGATGAAACACTTAACTCAAGCTCCAAAATGTTTCCAATGCTGTGCTTACCGATGTGTTGCTGCAATGGATCGCCAATATATGTGCTGGCTTGCTAGAAAAGCGCAGGCGCCAAAGAGTGACGCTATAACGCCTTAGCTTGAGAGACCAAGCAAAAGCGAGACCGCAAATAATGTTCCAGCGCGTACATGGGTAGAGTACTGGCGCCCAGATGAAGTGTGCTGACTCCGATTCCCAGTCTGTGTAGAATCAGATTCAATCGTCTACAGCCGACGAAGCATTAGGGCCACCAATGCTGCGCTGCAGAGTTGGAATCCCGTGTCTCTGTTAACCAGGTCGTTACTCAAACGTATTTCGTCTGCTTCTTTAATGAAGGAGTCCCAGTACGTGGAAGTAAGTCTACAGGGAGGAAATGGTCAACAGAATACCTGAGTTAGATAAGCTCCGCAACAAGAGAAACACACCTTTGACCAGCAAACGACACCGACATTCGCCAAGTTTGCTCATTATATAGACTCTGCAGTCGCCAAGAGGATAAAACAACGAGCCAGCATGGCATTGGTGAGAGGCAGAATCCGTTGCACAAGGTGAGGATTAGACAGAGTCTCAGGACCTTGCTTTTCCCACATCTGAATATCTCGTCGCATCTGTCAGGGGATTCCTGGAAGTGAGTGAACAATGCTAAGTGTTCGCCTTCGGGCTGGACGCGGCAGCAGGCCGTAACGCGTCAAACTTCCAAGTTACATCGCCTTACCAGCCAATCTTCGCTAGAACGTAAACTATGTAGAAGTGCTGTGTTTAATTTCAGAGGTAAAAACGGAGTGACGTTACGGTATCGGTGTTCGAAAAGGGACTAAATTTGGATTTTATCAGTGCCGTGGAATAAGGTGTTTTGAAACATCGCAGTGAGATTGCTGAAGAAATGAGGCGAGAGACTTGCAGGGCCGTAACTAGGATGCCCGCACCCAAGCATAACATCTATACTAAGAACTAAAAGCGCTCCATTCCTTAAGAAAAGAGACAGAGATACTAATTTTACGCGCTGACTGTTCTTTTGCCTCCAACATCTTACTTCTGCAAGATAACGCATTTGGTGCAGGGCTCGTCTTCTCCATAAGGAACCGAGTGATGCAATACAACGGAAGACATCCACCCTCATCAAATTCAACCGGTTTCTTGACTATCTTAAAAAGATCTTAAGAGTACAAGCTCCAGTTCCACTACGAGATTATTGACTGCCTAAAATACATAAAGAAGTGGTTCCGCTTCGCCTTATTGTGAGCAGTAAAGGAGTCCCGACATATTACCGAGCTAAACATCTGGCTTCTCTTCTGAGCCCTTTGGTAGGAAACTGTAAACATCACATTCGCAATTCTGTAGATTTTATACAGAGACTGAAGACTTTGCGTCTCGAACCAGCTGATATATTAGTGAGTTTCGAAATGGCCTCTTTATTCACACGAGCATCTCCGGTGGATTCACTACAACTTATGTTAGTTAAGTTGGTGGAAGACATCTTACATCTATTTAAACATATACTTACCTCGACTTACTCTTTATTTAATGAACAATATTTTGAGTAAATTGGCATGTGTGTTTGTCTTCTGTAATAGGTAATGTTTTTATGGAAGACTTCGAGGAATAAGAACTTTGGTCGGCAGTGTTAAAACCTGAATGTTTCTATAGATATGTGGACGACACTTTTGTAGTATGTCCACATGGGACAGCAACACTTCCTGCATTTCTGTAACTCCTTAACCCCCTCCACTCGAGCATTTCCTTCATCATGGAAGTGAACAAAAATGGAGACCTTTCATTCTTAGATGGCTTGGCTCGCAGAAAAAAAGATGGTTCCTTGGGTCACAGTGTGTGCCTATGTCTATGAGCTACGAGCTGCCATGACTCATCTTAACGCAGTGCCGTATTACGGATTCTTTTTCATAGCGCCGGACTTATCTCGGATAGGGGGAGCTTATCAAAAGAGCTTAGCCATCTTCGCTCTGTGTTTGCACAAAAAGATTACTCTGCTAAACAGACGCGTAATGCATTTCAAACTGGGCACACCAACCCTAAAGAACAGTCAGAAGAAACGGGGAACACCAAGAGGACGGTTTTTCTCGCCTACTCGTATGCTGGCAGCGTGTCCTTCAAGATCGGCAGGCCGTTCAAGGAACAACAAATAAAATGCATCTTCCGCCCTCCAGGAGTACACACGATGTTAGGTTTTGTTAAAGACGACCTGGGTCCAAGGAAAGCAGGGATATAGAAAATTAAGTGTCAGTGTCGGAAATCATACATTGGCCAGAAGTGTCGCACTATCAAAGACTGGTGTGCTGAACGTAGACGTCACTCCAGACTGGGTCAGCCAGAAAAGTCTCCTCTTGCGGAACAATGTCTTGATACGGGCGCAGTATGAACTACGAAGAGACAAAGATCCTTTCGTTCATCTCCAGGTATTGGGCCTCCAGCATTAAAGAAGTAGTCGAAATACGTGTGGGTAGCAGCTTGAGTGATAGAGACACGGGATTTCAACTCAGCAAGACATGCGAACCAGCACTGGCGGCACTAAGGCCTCGTTGGCCGCAGACAAACAAAACCGAGTCTACAGGGTCGGGGAATCTGAGTCCGCACACTTAAATCGGGCACCAACCACTCTACCCGAGCGCATGCTGGGCTCTATTTGCGGCCGTGCTTTTGCGCGCGTCGCGCATACGAAGACCTCGACCCGTTTCCCTGGCAGGAGGCACTTGATGTCACCATACTCTATAGTTCGTTTACGATGACATACACCTTGGTGCCTGCGCTTTTCTAGCAAGCCAGCGTATATATATATTGGCGAGACATTGCAGCAACAGGTCAGTAAGCACCTGAAGATGACGAGCAGCTGTCTCGTTGAAATAATGTGCAGCTTTCACAGCATTATCCGACGCGACGCCCGTGAAACAAGAAAGCAGTTTCCAATGCTGTTTACGACACATAGAGGAATATTGGAAACTATTTACATTCACAGATGGAAAGTAACAAAGTGATACCAGCTCCCACGTACACACGTGAATTCGAATGCAAATCGAGAAATATACTCTTGAAGGCTCCCATACTAAGAGGGCCCTGTGCTTTTGGGGCTCCCAAACGAAATTTCGTGGTTTATTAAAAAGTGTAGTCTTATATCCAATTTACCTTTGGAAACTCATTAAGGAGAAGCGAACATAAGTATGGCAGCAAATATTTTGTAAATTTTCTTGTTTAAAGTTAAGAGTAATGTTACGGCAGCCGACGCCCAGTATTGGGTGCAGCGTGTAGATTCCACCTGTGCTACTTTACAGCACAAGCGGTGGCCGATACGTCAACTACCGCTGTGGACCCCGCTGCCTTCTTCACTTTGTATGTGCAGTTGGTACTGATAACAATAGCTTTGTCTGCTAAAGTCGCTTTAGTTTTTTTGTATTTCTGTGATGACGTAGTGTTATAGTGCAAGTGAACTGATAGAAAGAACCTCCCATATTATAAATTTTGTACGTCAAGTATTTGTGTATTTAACTTTGTTTTCCATTCATCTAAGCTGTGCATGCATTAATGTATAACATTTTGCTGGTTTTTCTTACACAAGCTGCACTACATTTGAAACTCAATGTTCAGTAATAGGTAGAACGTAAGTAACGCTCAAAATAGTAAATTAAAAGCCTGTCGAGACGAAGAAGTTAATGAGACAGTGAAGACCGATGCCGCATTGTTATAATTAAACTGAAGGATTCAGAGTGCTCCATGAAGCTAAAACATGGTAGGTATGTTCATTAGCAGGTGCGAAAGCGGAGTACGCTAAAAAATGTTTCCTTGTTCGATGTCAGTATGTTGTTTTTCGCCTGGCGGCGTGTGCTGATTTCTTTTGTTCTATTGTGAAGTGTCTTTGATGTAAAAGGTTTTTCTACATGAAATGCAACGCCTACCGAGAAGAAAGTGCACTGCTGATAAAGGTGTTCTTTCAGAAGGGCAGCAACAACTGCGCTGCATTGCGGGGAATTACCCACAGAAACAACTGCGAAGAGGCTACATGTCAATAAATGGGCTAAAGAATATGATCGAGAAATCTGAACAAGCAGGTGAGTTAGGTGGAGCAGCACGTAGAGGCAGGTGGCCCAATCAGTTGGCAGTCGTTAGTGAAGATGCTGAACGTGCAGCACGTGCCTCAGATTCTGTAGTCAGTGCTCAAGCTGTGTCACAAGAATTGTCTCTCCCCTCGACAACAGTTCGAAGCGTTTTCTGACGTATTTTACATTGGTATCCCTACTAGATCCAGAAAATTCACCAAAAGAAACACCAAGATATTCTACAACGCCTTAACTTCGTGTTTCGTATTTTGACACGCATGGAAATGGGTGAAATGTGGCAGCGGAATATTCTTTGGACAGAATAGGCACATTTTACTGTCCGAAGTGCAGTGAATGCACAAAACTGACGAATACGGCGTTCTACTCCGGCACATGTTGTGCAGGAGCATCCACTGCATTCAGCATACATTGATAAGCCAAAACATTATGACCACTGCCCATCGCGCCACCTGACACCGTTGCGGGCACGTCACGCAGTAACAAAAGTATGTAAGTTGAGCGGCCACGGACGGGGCATCACGCTAGCGAAGATTTGGGCTACAAATTTGTAAATCCATTGAGATCGAATTTGATACACGGCAGATTATTATTACGCTACCTGTGAACGAGTATCTCGAAAACAGCGAAGCTGCTCGAAATCTCACGTGCTAGTGCTTGAGCATCTACGGAAGGAGGTATAAGGACAGTCAAACTACCACTAGGAGCTAAATGGTTGGACATCCACGACCCTTCACAGAAAGTGGGTTTTGGAGGCTTGTCTGCTCTGTAAAGTAGGATACATCGTGATCTGTGGCGTCTCTGCCCAAAAGAGCGCAATTCTGGTCACGAATATTGATGAACATAGTGCTTTGTACGTCTTCACATGTTGACCCAACGACATAGTGAATTACAATTGCGGTGGGCATGGGGCCATCGGGATTCGACGGTCATCAATGGAAACGTATCGGCTATTCTGGTTAACCACATTTTTGCTACATTAGGTCGATGGTCGTCTTCACAAACGCCGCCATCGAGGTGAACGGCGACTCGAAACGTGCTGCGCGTCACGGATACGGGCTGGTGCGAGCAGTATTTCGCTTTGGAAGACCTTCTGCTGCACTTGCATTGGACCTCTGGTGGTAATTTAAGACATGCTGACATCAGCGAACTACCTACATCACTTCATGTTTGATGTCTTCCCCGACGGCAGTGTCGCCCTTTAGCAGTATAACTGTCAGTGTCTCGGAGTCAGAACAGTGCTACAGTGATTTGCGTGGGTTTACAGTTAAAGTGGAAATTAGCATTTGGCGTCATTGGCCGGGAGGCCCCTTACGGCGCAGGTCCGGTCGTCTTGGTGCATGTCTTATCACATTCGACGCCTCACTGGAAGACCGGAGCGCCGGATGGAGATGAAATGATAACGAAGATAAAACAACACCCAGTCCCTGAGCGGAGTAAATCCCCGACTCAGGCGGGAATCGAACCCGGGCCCCTTAGGACAGGAGTTCGTCACGCTGACTTTTTTTTTTTTTTTTTTTTTTTTACAGAGGGCAGCAAACCTTCTGATCTGACCGAACACACTGAACTACCGTGCCTGTGCTGTCGGGGCGGACAGGGTTTGTAGTGAACTCATGTTCATATCTCGGCAACCAGATTTGCCTGATGTACATCCTATGTGACCTTCTGTGTCGCTATCGGGCGCCATAACCGAGCACGCAACAAACGGCCCGTGATCTACGCGCATTACACGACCTGTGCGTAGACATTTAACGCTACATTACTAAACTAAAACTAAACTCACCTCCGCCCGAACAGACCTCGGAAGAGCCTAACAGTACCGTCCTACTGCCGTGTCATCCGCAGCCTTCAGGCGTCGCTGGTTGCAGATATGGAGGAGCGTGGGGTCAGCACACCACTCTCCCGACCGGCGTCAGTTTCCGTGACCGGAGTAGCTACGTCTCAATGAAGTTAACTTCTCAATTTCCCTCACACAGGCTGCGTGCACCCCGTTTCCCAATAGCGCTGGTCAGACTCTGGTGATCCGACGAGAACCGGTGTCACTACTGCGGCAAGGCTGTTGGCCATTTAATATGCCACGTACCTCCACAACCCTACCAACAAACCGTAGGAGCCATGGTACTCCGAGGAGGACATGACACCTCACAGACCTGTTACGTGCTCAGTGACGATATAAGGACCTGTTTGTGCAATACTTGAATTCAGCTTTGCAAGAATACAACTGTGTCCACACTATTATTTTCACGCAAGATGGGGCAACACCTCATGTTGCTTGCAAGGTGAAACATTTACTTCGAGAAGCCATCGGTAACGACCTCATCATCTCTAGGTACTACGCCCTCTATGTGACTTCATGTTGTGGTATTCAGACTTTTCCTGATCTGAAGGATAGCATACGACGACATATCCCTTTTATTACACCGGATAGGCTGCCAGCAATTGTAGATATTGCCATGTTACGGATGCAGCATGTTCCTTAGTCGGGAGACCACATCGAATACATATTGTAACCTGAGACCGTACCCAGATAAAGGTGATGATAAAAAAACAGTCTTGATCGCAAATTTCTTTTAACCGGAGTGACCGGTTTAAATCCTTAAGGATCATCTTGAGACTCCATAACGGCAGGTGGACTTCCATGGAGCAGGCTGCGCCGATCCACGACGCTGAAATTACTGCTCCATGGAAATACACCTGCCGTTCTGGAGTCTGAAGATGATCCTTAAGGATTGGAACCGGTCACTCCGATTAAAAGAAATTTCCGATCAAGACTGTTTTTCAATTATCATATTAACATAACATCGCTGATAAAGTTTTCAAAAAAATAGCCAGATAAAGGTGCCAGAACCATCGTTATCAAGTGTAGATCGTTCCTTCTGTTTCACTGCACCCACGTAACATTCAGACTGCTTATAGCACCATATTTTCACTTAGTGGCAGAAAGTGGAAATACAATTTTTAGCGCACTCTGAGAGTGCAGCAATTAATGAACGTACTTATGATGTTTCAGCATCCTGTCACTGCAGTCCTCGAAACATCTTCAGTTTCATTCTAGCCACCAAGTACAATGTTCCAACGATCAGCTACACGGCAAGAAATAAATGTATTAAAACTGGAAACGAAAGTGAACCTGGAGAAAATGGCACCGGCGTGTTTCAGCATAGCGAAGTGTCTGTAAACACCCTTTCCGTGTCGGAAACAGTGTAAAATACACTTATAATAATGTATCAGCGTCCAGTTCCTGCACAAGTTCTTCAACGTAATGCACACAGAAGAGTTTTTTATCTCTTTTGACTCACGGCATAAGAAAACTGAGACGGCACGGTATTTTTCCTTTATGTGTTTGACCGATAGCTTAAAAAATGTTAGACATCAGTCTGCTCTAATGTACCATGACAAGCAGCTCATTACCATTCCGAGCAGCTTCGTTAATTTAGTGAAGAGGCAGTAATCTCGCATGTATTTGCGATAGTGTGAGCTGCCCATCGACATAGATAAACGCTGTACTAATGAATGACTTAACGCCAACAATTCACGAAGTATGTGTGGCATAGGCTATAATGCACTGAAGCAATGGTGTATTCAGCAAAGTCAAATCATATTAGTTTCGTAAAAGCGCTGTGAGTCAAGGAAAGTACTGAACAGTTTACAGTACAAAACTGTTTATTAATTATTGGCCGCAGTAGCGACATTACTTTATAAGAAGCACGTACGACTTATCTTTTAGAGTTTGCATGAGACATAGACGTATTATACTACAGTAAGGCAGGTAACGTTCAGATATGCGCAAATACTTTCCATACTTACGTTTTAGTAGTTTCGAAAATCGCTGGTTTAAAACAAGAAAAATCCTCTGAAATGTGTGTAAAACACTACTCGATACATCTGCAGCGTAGATCAGTCTGGCATTTCCAGCTGGCAATAAAACAGACGAGAAATTGTTTTGAGATTTTATGATAAAATGAAGAAGAATTAAATGATCTGGTGAACGTAATGAACACTCTAATGAGTACACAATATGGTCTGAGAGTAAATCGGAGAAAGACTAAGGTAATGAGAAGTAGTAGAAATGAGAACAGCGAGAAACTTAACATCAGGATTGATGATCACGAAGTCAATGAAGTTAAGGAATTCTGCTACCTGGGCAGTAAAATAACCAATGACGGACGGAGCAAGGAGGACATCAAAAGCAGACTCGCTATGGCAAAAAAGGCATTTCTGGCCAAGAGAAGTATACTAATATCAAATACCGGCCTTAATTTGAGGAAGAAATTTCTGAGGATGTACGTCTGAAGTACAGTATTGTATGGTAGTGAAACATGGACTGTGGGAAAACCGGAACGGAAGAGAATCGAAGCATTTGAGATGTGGTGCTATAGACGAATGTTGAAAATTAGGTGGACCGATAAGGTAAGGAATGAGGGGGTTCTACGCAGAATCGGAGAGGAGAGGAATATGAGGAAAACACTAATAAGGAGAAGGGACAGGATGATAGGACATCTGTTAAGACATGAGGGAATGACTTCCATGGCACTAGAGGGAGCTGTAGAGGGCAAAAATTGTAGAGGAAAACAGAGATTGGAATACGTCAAGCAAATAATTGAGGACGTAGGTTGCAAGTGCTACTCTGAGATGAAGAGGTTAGCACAGGAAAGCAATTCGTGGCGGGCCGCATCAAACCAGTCAGTAGACCAAATAAAAAACACTTGGCAATAGTCAGTGTGCTATGCATGTTTTGACTCGCTTCAAACTGATATGAATTGATACGTCTATTTGTGCGGCAGAACAAGGTAGGACATTTTCGTTGAAATGATCATAATCATTTTTACCTTTGGCGGGAGCAGGGGGAGAAGTTGCGAGGGGGTTCATTGGCGTTCTCCACTTCTTCCTGGGTGCAACCAAATTGCAACATACGTAACAGTTATATTAAGCAACAGCCACCATACAATAATGCATATTTAGCTGACGAGAGAGACTTTTCCGGGTTCACACGGTCTAAGAAACCCAGAAGAACACAATGAAGTGAACATGGATGACCTGTGCGTTATTACCTGTTCGGTCACGGTGTGAGCACCCCAGCAATACAGATAAGGTTGTCCTAATGGCACGGGCAGGAAGCCGGCACTCCGAATCACAGCAGTGAAGTCTGTGCTCTGCAGCAAGAAATACAGACAGTTTATGTTCGTCCTTTGCTGCTCATAGTATTGTGTTTGTAGAAGACAAATATGCAGTTACGCACACCATATATTTTTCGAGACTACTCCATTAGCTGTACATGGTGGGGGGGGGGGGGGGGGGGTCAGAAACAGTCTGAAAAGGTTGTTGCAGGCGAAGTTGGGCTGAGAAATAATAGCTGTTAAGAAAAAAAAAATCGAAACGTTGCGTCACTTGCGAGTTATTTAGCACATGGGTTAGCCAGTCAGGTCATCACGCGGATCAAGCAGCGGTGTCGCCAAACGTATACTTCATTTGTTTCCTCAAACCGAAAGAACATAGCTTGTGCTCACCCAGCTTAAATATATCACTCTAGAAAAAGGCAAATTTTAACTTGTTATGAATGTTTCAACAAACGGTAACCACAGACTCATAGATGTCTATGTATTACGGCATATCAGCTCTTGCAAATGCTTGAAATTCAGCGCGAAACTAACTGATTGTCTAATTTAAATGCTAAATAACTCGGAAACGGAACAACGTATCGAATTTTTTCCTGACCAGTTATTGCTCAATACAAACTCCCTTGCAATACCCTTACAAGTTTTTGCGACTCTTTCTAACCACCATGAATATATATGGTGTAGCAGGCATAAGTGCAGATATTTTTTATTGATGATTGTGGACTGTCTACTGAACAACATTACGTCAGTATTTACGTCATTTGCAAACAAATAACCCATCTACTACAAGTTTTGGGGTTGGTTAGTACCTCTAAGAATGTTTGGCAAGAGCAAACCATTATTGCTTATTTTCCGCTGGGCAGTACTTTAGGTGTTGAAGTGAGCACACAAAGTGGCAGTCTATACTGAAAGGTATAGTCCACTTAGTGGTGCAGTTACAACCTTGCAGAAAACATCAGACCGTGATTTGTTGATTTGTGACATGCTTGTGGGAAGGCTGTTCGACACAGGAAAAACAAGCAACTCACCGATGTGTGTACATATTGAGGTACAACATATAATAATATCTGCAATTATACCCGTTATAAATTGAATTTTCATAGCAATAAGTCTACTGGTATCATTTATACCAGGTCATAAATATGAATCGCTTCCTTGCACTCTTTTTTCCAATGAAATTTAAGCATACCATTGTTAATGTTAATTCTGTTCATTGGCTTCACAAGCACTCATGTTCGACACTGATTCTGAAGTGAACCTTGGTAATACTTGCGATGCGGAGAGTGTTTCAGTTTGGAGAAGACACACTGTGTAACTAACGCTGCACAGCAAACAACTTCATTTCAGCCATAAGTGTATGGAATATATTACTTGCAAATTGGCGCCTGATCCAAATCCACTATGCTTTCAAGAAGATATTGCTGCTGAACCTTTTATCGTTGCTGTACTTGGTGTCATTATTATTAATATTAACATTATAATTACACATTGCACATGTATCACAACAAACAGCGTTTACTCACTAAGCAAGTATGGTAAGATGTAAGTGTCTGAAGCTCCTTATTATACACCAGCTCAAATAAATGCATTAATATACTAGTAATCATTTCGGTCAGATTAGTGGATGCAGTCCCAGATTTTTATCACATTCTCAGAAACACTTCGAGGGATTTTAATTGGGGTTCAAATCATGGGACCCACTTTGTCAGTTACACGTGTGACTGTTTTCTCGACGTTTCTGATGCCTACTGAAATTACAGTCCAGTGGCCCGTCAGTCATTATCTCTAAAGATAGATTTTGTGGTTGATGTTTTGTAATGCTGACTTAGGTTTACAGTGAACGCAACGGCCTGAATTGTTTTCTTACTTGCAGATAAATTGTTAGTGCAGCTATATAAACGTTTACTACGCTTCTAAGTCTATTCACCATACCAGATTACCCACTGTAACAGCAGAGTTTTTGTGGAGAAGAGTAAACAAAGATCTATAATTTGTAACTCTCATTCCTGGTCAAAAGAAGCAACAAGAAAACAGTGAAGACGATAACCCTTTTAATGGCACTCACATCACAGTTGCTGCACTTTTCCAGATGGCGAACGACACAGCCATTTTTTGGTACCACCTATGTTCACACTAGCAGTTACACAAATCATCCACTTCACCTTTCCAGGGCCGTAGCCAGCGGTTAGGAAGCACTGCGTACTTTGACATGCGAAGTTGATAATTTTTTGTGCTGCGAGTGTATGTAATTAAAAGGTTCACAGTAGTAGGCGCTGTCTTGATTGGAACAGAGTAACGCAATAACTACCACGATAGGAATTCTTCATAGAATCTGACCACCAGTTTAAACCGTGTTGCCTTATTACACTCGTCATTCTACGTATAAGTTTTAAGCAGTCCTTGACAACCGTTTTTATGAATCCGGTCCATTTTTCTCCTACTCTTGCGCAGAGAGAACTACAAATAATTAAAGACGAAAAAATTGAATTATTTACTATTTATCATATTAGTCTGAAGTAAGAATCTTACGAAAACTGCTGGAAACAGCGTCACACAGGTGACAAGAACGCTGCAGGCAAATTGAGTCAATACGATGGGACTCATTGCGTCCTCCAATTCTCTGATAAATCTGTAACAGAGAAAGTTTCATGTTGTTACTTTAACAAACCACATTAGTAATGCCATTTCTACTTGTAGAATCATAAACCGTTTGTATTTTACGTTACACAATTCACACTCCATAGGACACTTAGTGTGGAGTCTCCGACTTGCAGGAAAAGTCTGCAGAACAACTTGAAGCTATGAAACATTACAGTGCCAAAAACAATCGTATTAGAACCAAACACAAAGATAAATTCTTCCAA
This sequence comes from Schistocerca piceifrons, assembly GCF_021461385.2. Taxonomy (NCBI): domain Eukaryota; kingdom Metazoa; phylum Arthropoda; class Insecta; order Orthoptera; family Acrididae; genus Schistocerca; species Schistocerca piceifrons. Next base: position 202,810,326 of record NC_060145.1, on the reverse strand, counting down.
AAGGCTTTTCATTGTGTTTAACGTGTTCCCGGAAGAAGAACGGGCCTAATACTAGGTTCGTAATTCCATTCTTACGTTCCTACGTATTACGTACAAAAGATCTACAATGCTCTAGCATACTGATTTAGAATGCTCTGGTACATTGTTGAATATGCCTTTATTTTGTTACCGGAGTCTTTTACTAATGTTAAGTTGTTGAAGCCTTTGTCGAGATTATTTTCAGTCCTAGTATAATGTGGACGTCCCCACTATATTTGTTTCTGTACAAAATTTAGGCCAACTTTACCTCTCACTCTATAAATAAACTATATATTGCCAGAACTATGTACCCACAACCCGTTATCCAACTTAAACTCGTATCCAAACCTTTGACTAAACAGAAACTAATTTGAACTAAACTGTAACTGACCTGAATGCAACTTGTCTTCATATCAAATGCGCAGCTGAAGTAAAACAATTATCTGGCCCTAATCAAAATTTCCACTTACCTGGCATCTTGACAACATTGTTGCACATTTGCCGAAAGCACAACAGTAAACAGCAAGCAGGTAGTGGCTAAGCTAGATTTTTATTTCTAAATAATTATTTAAACCGTTGCATATCACTTGGCGCAGTGTGGTAATGCTTAAAGACAAACAGTGGGGTGCAGATAAGTAATAATTAATTAAAATGTCACTGTAGTTAGCCATAATTTTGAATCCTGTAATTTGGTTTCAGTCTACATCTACCTGATTAATCTGCTATTCACAATTAAGTGTCTGGCAAAGGTTGCCTTCAAAGAACCACCTTCAAGCTGGCTCTACCGTTCAACTCTCGAACGGCGCGCAGGAAAAACGGGCACTTAAATTGTCCTGTGAGAGCGCTGATTTCTCATATTTTATCGTGATCATCATTTCCCCCTATGTAGGTCAGTACCAACGGGATGTTTTCGCAATCGGAGAAGAAAACTGGTGATTGGAATTTCATGAAGAGACCCCGTCGCAAAGAAAAACGCCTTTGTGTTAATGATTGCACTCCAATTAATGTACCATGTCTGTGGCACTATCACACCTATTTCGCGATAGTACATAACGAGCCACCACTTTTTGAACTTTTTCGATATCATCCGTCAGTCCCACCTAATGTGGATCCCACACCGCACAGCAATACTCCAGAATAGGGTGGACAAGTGTGGTGTAAGTAGTATCTTTAGTAGTAGATCTGTTGCACCTTCTAAGTGTTCTGCCAATGAATCGCAGTCTTTGATTTGCTCTACCCACAACATTGTGTATGTGATCGTTCCAATTTAGGTTACTTGTAATTGTAATCCCTAAGTATTTAGTTGAATTTACAGCCTTCTTATTTGTGTGACTTATCGCGTAATCGAAATTTAGCGGATTTGTTTCAGTATTCATGTGAATAACTTCACACTTTTCTTTATTCAGGGTCAATTGCCACTTTTCGCACCACATAGATATCTTATCTAAATCATTTTCCAATTCGTTTTGGTCATCTGATGATTTGAGAAGACAGTAAACGACAGCATCATCTGCAGACAATCTAAGAAGGCTACTTAGATTTTGTCATTAATATAGATCGGGAGCAGTAGAGGGCCTATAACACTTCCTCCAGCTGTGCTAAATAAAACCGTCGCCAGATCCTAAACGAGCAAAAATTTAAATTTAGTAAGTGATTGTAATGACTCTGAGACGACGCGAATATCGTGTGGCAAAGAGAAAGCAGCAGTTGACAGAATGCACACGGTAGCCTACATGTGACGGAGATATACACCATAGACTAAAAACTCGTTAATTTGGAATTCCATGTTGTTAGTTATTTTAATCATCACCGATAATAAGCGTGATGACTTTAAAACTTAATGAAAACTGTTATGCAGCTAAGTTCTTAAACGTGACAAAAATTGTTTATCATTATTTAGTTATTAATTTGCAAATGATTGCGTTTCAGATAATTTTAATTCATGGCAACAGCTATTTTTTGGAATTAATGTTATGTAGGTGTACATACGTAATATCATTTACAAAATACAACATAAAATTCTAAAATTACTGTGACTACAAGAAAGCCAGCCATACAATATGAAACTCTTTCAAATCATGTTTTATTTAAACTGATTGTCACAGTAGTAGTGCAATACTGTTTAATCCACTACAGTCACCACCGCATTTGAACACAGCAAACACCTGATTCGAAATCGAAGATAATTGGCTTTTTTCGATTATTTATTTTACTTGTGACTTTCTCGGCATTTATGGTGAAAGGATAGGAACCTTTTGATGGTTAACAATTTGCGTCAATGAAGTTTCTCTTCACAATTTGTTCTTTGACAAAACACACTTTAAGGTTCCAAAACGTTACTAACACGCTGGAATGACTATTACACAACTACAATTAGACTGCCTTGACTTATTGTGCTTATTGTGAGATCTGTGCTGGCAACAGGCTCTTCTTGATTAGCGAACAGCTTATTAAAATTAGGCCACAGATTATTTCTCGTTATTTGCAAAATCTTCTTGAGGGTATATACTGTGTCGACATACCTGCTCACCCATTTATAACTTGCCTGTCCACATATTACAATATTTTCGACGGAAATAATTCGACTTTTGTGAACCAACACATACGTTTTTTCCACACCACAGATGCTTTGCAACTACTTCTCTGCCTTCACCTATACGTCTGCAGTAATGCCTACGATGTTATTTTACATTTTACATTTATGACAGTTTTTCACATGAAAGAAATATTGTTAAAGACAAAATATGTACGTATTACGCGCTTCGGACAGATCTCTTTGGAGACTCTTAGGTCTAACTGAATCCTCCCACCACTCTACTTACCTGACAAATCTTTAACCAGCCTCTCCTCTCCTCTGTCAATTTTGTGCCTACTTATCCAGTCACGGAAATCCATGAAATTACGCATGCAATTATGTTTCCTCCCCTTCTCGTAGCCTTTAGCATCTTCCTTTACATCCCCATACATTTTCTATAAATTATATACAATCCCAAAAAACGGCTTCAACAAGCCCATCATCCCCCGCCCCCTCCCCCTACCTACCTATAATAGTAAGCTGCTGACCGACCGACCCTATACCCATACATACTCTGTTGTATCCTCTCTTATCACCACTACAACAGATTTCCTGTTCATAACAATGACTGAACGAGGTGTCCTTAAACATCCTGTCTATTTTCATACAGTGAAATGGGAAGAGTATTCACTCATCCTATAAATTTTAACACCTTCCCTGTTACTCTTTGTCTAACGAAGGTTCTGTCTTTCTTCGAGATCCTAATCTACTCTCAAATACGTAGTCATAATATACAGTATCATGTGTAAGAGTCATTCTTTCTTTCTTTTGCCTAATTCTCATGTGTAATAAGAGGTGTGCTTCTTCATGATTTTGTACGTTTTTTATTTTGTTCTTTAACTTAGCTCCCGGATGCTCTTTCTGACGCTACAGTCGTCAAGACAACCTAAATGAGGGAAGCTGCGTGCATAAACAGTCTCCAAAGCATATAATCTTTGTCATCCAAGTTATGGTATTGTAATTGTTTCTGCTTTGTATTGTTATGACCGGGTTTCGTCAGCCACTATGGTGGGTGGTGGAGCTGTGTTGATAGCGTTGGGTAGCCTGTGATACGCCACACTGGATGGGGCAGTAGTGGAGTGGTGTGTGGATGCCTGATCATTGTCCGCCTCATTAACAGGGATAACATCAATGTTAAACATTTCTTTATTTCTCTGATGATTACGCCAGTCGTTATGATAAATGGAGATGTCGTTATCCCCAGGACATAACAGCAGCATCAGTAAGAAGGGTATCGCCCATACTGCAGCTTAAATACTGCCCAGTAGCACCAGATGAGGTGCGCTGTGGACCCTACATGGGATGACTAACAATAGCATCAGTGTCTGCCCATATGAACAGAAGCTGGCAGCAAAGTGTTCCATGCACAAGCGATGGTGACTAACCTACTGCAAGGCCCTGGCCGACAGCAGACCCAAGGAAAGGAAGTCAGCAGCAGCTGTAGTAGTCGCCAAGGTGTCCACCGGTTAGCGGCTGCTAAGTCCGAAACCCATCCACTTAAAACACCTGCATGGCTGCAGCAAGCATTGTCAGATTCCAGTGATGGTGACTTGTTGCTACATGTAGATTTGTTGACTTATAGACTGTCGTAGATCCCCCTCAGTGCTGGTGACTAGCAGACTGACTAAAAGTGACGAGTGTTTACACATACTTGGTCTGCCCCTATTTTGCTACAGCATCGACTTCTGTCACATAAGCCACAACTGCACCGACTCCGGGGTTGAAACCGATATCGCTGTGGTTCAGTCGTCCTGCTGAGTCAATGCTGTTACACCTCTGGTTTCTTCACTGAGTTGCTGCATGTGGTAATGGTCTATACAATTTGGGGTCAATACCTGTCATTTTATTAGGTAACCCCTGATGTAACTGCGTCCGTTCTGACCTGCTCCCATGACTTCTTGATAAACCGTGGCTGCATCGTTATTTTACCAAGCCATGCTAAAATACACTCCTGGAAATGGAAAAAAGAACACATTGACACCGGTGTGTCAGACCCACCATACTTGCTCCGGACACTGCGAGAGGGCTGTACAAGCAATGATCACACGCACGGCACAGCGGACACACCAGGAACCGCGGTGTTGGCCGTCGAATGGCGCTAGCTGCGCAGCATTTGTGCACCGGCGCCGTCAGTGTCAGCCAGTTTGCCGTGGCATACGGAGCTCCATCGCAGTCTTTAACACTAGTAGCACGCCGCGACAGCGTGGACGTGAACCGTATGTGCAGTTGACGGACTTTGAGCGAGGGTGTATAGTGGGCATGCGGGAGGCTGGGTGGACGTACCGCCGAACTGCTCAACACGTGGGGCGTGAGGTCTCCACAGTACATCGATGTTGTCGCCAGTGGTCGGCGGAAGGTGCACGTGCCCGTCGACCTGGGACCGGACCGCAGCGACGCACGGATGCACGCCAAGACCGTAGGATCCTACGCAGTGCCGTAGGGGACCGCACCGCCACTTCCCAGCAAATTAGGGACACTGTTGCTCCTGGGGTATCGGCGAGGACCATTCGCAACCGTCTCCATGAAGCTGGGCTACGGTCCCGCACACCGTTAGGCCGTCTTCCGCTCACGCCCCAACATCGTGCAGCCCGCCTCCAGTGGCGTCGCGACAGGCATGAATGGAGGGACGAATGGAGACGTGTCATCTTCAGCGATGAGAGTCGCTTCTGCCTTGGTGCCAATGATGGTCGTATGCGTGTTTGGCGCCGTGCAGGTGAGCGCCACAATCAGGACTGCATACGACCGAGGCACACAGGGCCAACACCCAGCATCATGGTGTGGGGAGCGATCTCCTACACTGGCCGTACACCACTGGTGATCGTCGAGGGGACACTGAATAGTGCACGGTACATCCAAACCGTCATCGAACCCATCGTTCTACCATTCCTAGACCGGCAAGGGAACTTGCTGTTCCAACAGGACAATGCACGTCCGCATGTATCCCGTGCCACCCAACGTGCTCTAGAAGGTGTAAGTCAACTACCCTGGCCAGCAAGATCTCCGGATCTGTCCCCCATTGAGCATGTTTGGGACTGGATGAAGCGTCGTCTCACGCGGTCTGCACGTCCAGCACGAACGCTGGTCCAACTGAGGCGCCAGGTGGAAATGGCATGGCACGCCGTTCCACAGGACTACATCCAGCATCTCTACGATCGTCTCCATGGGAGAATAGCAGCCTGCATTGCTGCGAAAGGTGGATATACACTGTACTAGTGCCGACATTGTGCATGCTCTGTTGCCTGTGTCTATGTGCCTGTGGTTCTGTCAGTGTGATCATGTGATGTATCTGACCCCAGGAATGTGTCAATAAAGTTTCCCCTTCCTGGGACAATGAATTCACGGTGTTCTTATTTCAATTTCCAGGAGTGTATAACAGTGGTACCACACCTTTCCACTCTGGGTAGATCCAGCTTCCGTTTCTCAGCTCATGGTAGTTCTATGAGGAGTCGACACATATTGTACAAATTAACAGCTATGTGCAGCACTGATAGTCCATAATGACTTCCAATTGTCACCTTAACAGAGAAGGTTCATTTTCAGTGTATTTAACCAAAATGATATTTTTTCCATGACTAGCCGCAGGAAATGTTTCGCTCATACTGCTGCGTCAAGACTTTTGTCCTTTTCACACAAGACTTCTACTCCATCGAATTACCAGTTCCGAAATAGCTAAATAATGTTACTAGGTTCTTTACTTTTGAAAAATGCGTTAATAATTACTTAACGATAAACAGATCTATTCAGTGAATTCCTTACGTTTATCACACAGTTTGTATACCAAATTTCACTTAAGTAATCGTTATTGGCTACAGATTACCCACTCCATCAGCAGTTGATGAACTGGAGGTTCTCAGGGCTTGGCAGTTTTCTGTCTAACATAGCTGAAGGCTGCTCAAAGCACAGTCAGAATCACAAATGTGCTTGATACTATGGCACTGTTGGGTATGACTCTGTGATGCTTGGTTACCTCGGTACTGCTGCATCTGCTGAAGCCACTGTAGTTGTGAGATTGTAGAGGGAGGAGGTAAGACAGGCTACCAGGATATTATTAGAACTGGTCAGATTCCGGACTGGAAGTGCTTGGTATGGTCTGTCTTGTCAATACAACGAAGGCAGCGTCACATTTATAGTGTTGCCTCAACATAGGAAAAGCAAGCTGAGATTACTCTTCCTCCCCCTTTCAAAAGTGCTGCCATTCATAATCTGTCCCAGCAGAGAAATAAATTAACAGAAAACCCTTAAGTTCCATAATAACACAACAATTGCCATAACAAACGTTATACTAATGAGATGCCACTATTAAACTTCCCTTCCGTTCCATTAAGAGGAAAATATCCTAATTAGTAATCCATATAAAAATTCTCATATGTAAATTGCGCTAACAGCAAAACCTGAAAGTCACCCTCTTTACTTTGGTGTCATTAATAGATGTGGCATTTCGCATGTGGCTCACACATGTGCTTCTTCCTCTCCATTCTACCTCTTCTTACTCTTGGTATTTGGTACTGAGATATCCAAATCAAAGTGTCAAAAGCTCCCATGTGAACAACACTTGATTGCGTTGGCAGTTGTAGTATCGCGTTAAAGGGTCATATCGTCTGTATTACTTGCTACAGTCCCTGGTGTCGTGATGAATTTCTCCAATGGTTCAAATGGTTCTGAGCGCTATGGGATTTTACATCTGAGGTCATGAGTCCCCTATAACTAAGAACTACTTAAACCTAACTAACCTAATGGCTTGCATGCACATCCATGCCCGAGGCAGGATTCGAACTGCGACCGTAGTGGTCGTGTGGTTCCAGACTAAAGCGCCTAGAACCACTCGGCAACAGGGGCAGGTTGATGAATTTCATCATTTTATCTTTTGTGGTGTACGGATTTGTTAACATCACACACTGTTCTGCTCGATATTGTATTAATATAACTGTACAATATTCTTTTTTGACGCTGTAGGGCCTCAGTGTTCGTCTTCTGTATATATTCCCACACCTCTTTCAGCGTCCTTGCAAAGTTCTCCATTGGTTCTCCATTCTGCATGATAATTGGTTAACGTCAAATGGCGTAGACATCTATCTCCATTATGTAATTGCATGGAGAAACAGCAGTGCTAATGTGGGTTTTAATTGTATTCTGCTACTACTTATGGTGAGTAAACATCCCAGTCATTAAGATACAAATGATGTAATAGCACATCTTTCTTACAGTACGGTGTACACAGGCCATCCTTGCATTATTATGTAGGTCTAATGCGCTTGATATTAGTTTCCAAACCCATAAAATGGGCATAAATACTGCAAAAAATATCACACGAAGCTGGTATTCTGGTCAGTGATTATCATTTATCGATACCGCATATTAGCAACCCGTTATTTACCAAAGTCTGCACCATCTGCACCGCTCTTATTGCTTATTGATCCAAATGGTGATCATCGTAATATATAGCGAGAAGTAGTAAATAATAACCAAAACGTAGTGGTTTCCCACTGTTGTCAGGCTAGAAGATCTCAAAATATCCATACCAATCTTCTCAAAAGATTTGGATGAGTCTGGCAACCTTTGTAGCGATACTTGCTGAAGCCTTAGATCCATAAGCTACACGAAAGCTATACCATTCCTTACATACTGTTCTACGTCCTTTCTTCTCACTCTCCATTGGTTATGTACTGCCACACTCTGACATTCTGTTGACTCTGTGCCAGGTTAACACATCATCGTGTGCTTTCTTCACTACCTCTTCCTTTAGTTCAATAGTATGATTATGCATGACTTCAGTTTAGTTGAGATGCATAACAGTGTACCATGAACAATGAACAGCAACTGTATCTCATCAGCAGCCTATGCCTTCTGCCATTGAGTAAGGCTGTGACTTACCAGTCATACTACTTCAGCTTTCCAGCTGTGTTACTCATCTTGTGCCCACGACTTAAGTTTGCATGAATGATCCTTTAACCGCAAAAATCCCTTCAGTGCTGTGTGAGTCTTTAACATCTTGACATTTTTGCTCTACAGACAACGTCTGAAATATGTAACACTCTGTGTGAATGGTAACATCTCTTTCTCTGTTCCACAATAATTCTTTTTGGATATGTTTAACTACAATGATATTTATGCTACTGGATACCTCTCAGCCTGTACTTCCCGGACTAAGAAGCACTCTACCGTCTGGTTGAAAGCAAAATGTGATAGGATAGATTCCTTTTCATAATCCAAAAAAACCAATACAGGGCTTCTTGTTAATGCCCAACTTTTTAAATGCGGTTTGGCATTTCACTACTCGTTTGAATTTGATTCCTTTTTTCTACAAATGTATAAATGATGGCAGTTGTGCAAGATCTGCAAATATCTGTACAAATTATGAATAATAATCCCACGCCAAACCCATAAATCACAGCAAAACCCTACGTGTTTGGTATGTCAGATAATCCCTCATTGACTGATATTTAGGCTCTGTTTTCACCCCTTCCTGATCCTAATCATATACCCCAAGCGATTTACTTCTTCCACATGTCTCACTAAAGTGAGATACCTTGATTTTAATCTCCTAAAAACATCACTCAATCATAGCACATGCTCATCCATGTCCTTCGAAAACATGATAATATTGTAAAGGCAAACCGTACATTGTCGTATCTGTAAACCCCTCAGCATCCCTTCCAGTATTTTTTAAACAAGGTGATGTTTACATTTTTTTTAATCCCCTGGAACCACTTCCAGTTGATGGTAACCAATCCTTATCTGTAATGTAGAAAAGTACTGGCACCAACCTAAATTATCTTAAGTTTCTGTAATGTATCATTTGTTACCATTCTGCTACTTAAGTGTTGATAGTCACAAAAGAATGCATAATTTCTAAACACATTCAATAATTTCTTTGGTACGACAGCAACAGCTACTGCCCAGGATCAGTACCTTACTCAGTAACACCGTCTTTCTGTGGTTGATAAATTCTTCCATAATATGCAGTAATTGATACTTTCTGGTACAGTGACGCTCTATCGCCAGTCAGAATCCCATGCTGTGTTATGGGTTCTTCTGGCAGTGGTCCATAAGGATTGAGCACTCCTCAAATTCTAACAATTTCTCCACATATACCGAATCTGCTCTCTTCACATGCTTCACTTTTACATGTAGTGCAGCTGTTCTGGCTGCCTGTTTTATTGCTACGGTTTGCAATTGACCTGTCTGTATCATCTTCGTTTAGAACATCTGAGTTGGTGACTAACATTCATTTGGCCAAACTTACCCTGTCAGCCCCGAAATTATTGGCGCTGAAAATCCCTTTCGCCATCCATTTCCTGTACACATACAACACTCCTACGTATAAATCATTGTGATGCATCCAACACCTCATTTTCCACTAGTGGGCTTAACTCACACATGTTAATGGGTAAATCAGTTCGCACACTCACTCAAAGCAATTACCTGGTGCCTTGCGGCACTTTTTCATGACTGTTAGTGATTTCGCCTGCCTTTTAACCGATTTGCTCTTCATAGTAGATTAATCTTGTGATTGTTGATCAGTGGCGACTATTTCTCCCAGCTGGAGCAATGTTCCCCTCAGTGCCACCATGTGTCACTGAAGATCAATATTTTAACATGACAACTAATCAGAAAACCCAAAACTATGATTGCACATATCCATTATCTACATGAAGCGACAATCATGCTGAACCTAGCGACCCTACATCACCACCTCTGTATCGCGTTACCTGTAAAATGGAGTGTTCAAATTCTTGTCACCCAAGAGGTGCCTGACAAAAATATATGTTTCCTAACACCCACAGCACTCCAGCTTTACATACGTTTTTGTAGCACTGATGTTCACAGGGCGGATTATGAGTTCCCTATAGTGTATCCAGTAGACTACTTGCGACACTGCCTAGTAGTGTGTCTCAAAAGTCTGTATCCGTTACATTTACGTCCGTAGAGAGAACACATCTTTTATCTCGAACTCTGTAGCTATCCAAATAGGAGCAGCCAAATCTTCTAAATTCCTGAGTGCAAGTACCTTAGCATATCGGATAGCAGCCCCCTTAAAAACCATTCAGTGGCCTATGCTCCATCTCTTGGAGAATAATTTTGTGAGCTTTGACACTCTCTGTTAACGCAAACATATTCGCATTGAATTTCCTGGTCCTTTCGACAAAACACCATTTCTTTCAGTCTCGGAGACATCTCACTCAACTGTTTATAAAAGAACCCTGTGCTATTTTGTTTCTTGCAGTGCTGCACTATACTTCTGTAATGTAAAAGCTTAAATTTCATCAAACAAATTATTAAAATATTTCTATTAATCCATGACTGTAAATTCGGTACACACAAGCATTAATGTTTTCCAACTATGTTAAATGTATAGATGTTTTCTATGTTAAATGTCTTTGACAATTTGTTAAAAATAAATGAAACAAAGGATCTCGTTTAAAGAAAACAAAAACATAATAATAAATGTTTCCTGTAATTTTAACGGTTGTAATATTCACGGGTTATTTGAAAACTTACAATAACTTTAGTAAAGCAGATAAGAAAGTCGAGAATCTACATAGGGTTTACAGCCCATAGTTATGTGGATGTCCTGAGTGTGAAGTAGCGTTGAAAGGATGGGAAAAAAAGAATACACAGCAGTCGGAGACAGTGTGGCTGTGCCGTGTCCGGCGATGTACAAATATTGTGAGTGCTAAAATTGTGCTAATTCGAGTGCAATTTAGTGTAGAAGCGGCCCCTGCGTCGTTTTAAAATCATCTCCAGGAATTGCGGTTTTTGGAAAGCAAGAATATCCAACATTAATCTAAGACGGAATTTGGAGCCAACGCACCGTGGTAGTACTAACTTCACTCCATCTCACTGCAAATTTGAAAACCTAGCCACTTATCATTCTCCAATTTTCAGCTACAGCACCACGAGGACTACGATATACGAGGGAAGACCTTTTATTAAACCTAAGTACTCAGAAGTTTAATGGTTGCTACGGTCACAATCTTAATATACAATTATTGAATACAGTCAACCTTTTTAACCCTTAACTCCTCTAGTGAAATGCTCATACACTAATACTCTAGTGGGGTCTCGGAAAACACCAATAAGAAAAACGAAACTGTAATTTAAGGAAATTTTATTTGGAATTGCACTTTTATCACTGAAAATTATAAACAATTTTTACATATTTGAGATATGATTACAAACAATTTTGGCACACTGAAAATCTGTGGTTGGGACAAACATGTTTTGAGCATTTTTCACACACTATTTTGGTTTTCTTGGCCACATTTCTTGCGCACATGTAGCATCTTGCTTTCCTCATGGGTTCTGGCTCTGAAGATATTGAGGTAAGAGGAGTACCACCAACAGTGCTAGTTTGTCACAGATATATTTAGCTGGAAAATACAGCTTTAAATTTATTTACTTTGATTTAAAATAATCTGGTCGCATTGGTAATTCACTTAATGCTTCCGATTTTGAGAGAACTTTCACTTAATTTTCAGTTATTTTATTTTAATTAATACATAAAAGCAAATTTTAAATTTGGTACACATTGAGGTGCGTCATGATTCCAAGGAGTTGTAATATAGTAAATTCATTTACGTAGGATTTAATAAATTGTGGAACAATAATACCGGTCTAGAGAGCGCTAGTGTGATAATAAACAACAGGGTTGGTAATGCAGTGTATTCAGTGTAGTATCCTGTATTGTGTGTCGAAATTAATGCAGACTGAAGCCAGTTATCCTCATCACGCTTTGGAGAGAAAACTAGTTGCCAAAAGATTGTTAATATTCCGTTAGGTTGCACATGGTTAAACACATAAGTATATATTCTTAGAGCCAGCAAAAATACTGACAGTTATATGGGGCAGATTAAATGCTAATGCTCACCTGAGTGAACAAGAGGCGTTAGTTTTCTGGGAAGAGAAACAGCGTGCTTAGTGAGATCAATTAATGTGTGGCAGCCGCTGGGTCGTGGGCTGCGCTGTCGTAAAACGGAGCGATAACGGCTTGTGTTTTTTCACAGATCCGTAGGCGTCGAAGTATTTTCTTTCTTAAACTTAATATATCATTCTGTACCGGATTAAACATCACAGAGAGTAAACACAGCTATTACAATAGTTTACAAAGAAATATATTCCGTGCTATAAAAACGTTAAAAAGTTCAATTACACATAATTCTTGTACTTTAAAATTTAAAAGACGGATCGGTCGCACTTGGAATCGATGGGTTCGGTTACACCTTCCTTAGCTGCTCGAATGTAAGGATGTTTTGTGAAACTTCATGACACCTAAGAAAGGCTTTTCCTTCTCTTATCATGCACAGTTCAGTTCATTGTAATAGCTGCTCATCCATCCAGAACGTCGGTCTTCTGGCTGCCCTTAAGTCATCTGTGAGTTTCCCTATTCATGTATATGAAGAGGAGGCAATCAAATTCGTGCCACCAATCAGAATGTGCCCTCCATAGGGTCATGTGATTCGAATTAGTCCAACCTGAAAACCCAAAGTATTGCCAAACTCACCAAAGGTTCCATCATATATCACTGACTGTGTTAAAGTACAAAGGTATTCGTGTTATCCTCCTATCTCAAGTTAGAAAATCCTCAAAGTATTATACATGCTACTGACTGAGAAGCTGAAAGAGTGGCACTTCCCTAAGAAAAAAGTACAGACTTCCTCCTGGTCTGATTCAATTTATGTGTATGCATAGTACAGCCATTACTAAGCGTATTTCATTATTTATATGTATTAGTATTACAAATTCAGTTTGTTCCCATTGGTTTATTTCTGTGTTTTAGCGAACAGAACCAACTTCTTGTTGTTCCTTTTGCTCTCTATAAATTTTTGGGTCTGCCTTACCGTAATTGCCAGAGGGGCCAATATTTTGGCGTAACTGAACTCGTCTTGTTATTTTTGTTTGACTATCTAAGCCCATGAACGAATATCTGTTTTTGTTCTGTAGGGACCGTTGAGCAAAAGTGATGGCTAATCTGACAGTTTATTTAATTTTCTGCTAGTTGAATAGCTGTTGTCGCCTGGTTGTGTATAGGTTGGTTATAATTAAACAGGTTTTACACATCGTAGGACCCTGAAACACCCTAGGTTTGTGGAATAATCGGTTCACTTGGAGAGTATGCTTTCAAAGAACATGGTTCCACTTTCTGCCAACAGGTGAAATTATGGCGCTGTAAGTGGTCAGAATGTGAAATGTTTTTGATTTGACATCAGTATGCTATTTTTTCGTTGGCTATGTGTGTTTATTTCTCTTGTGAACTGACTTTTGGTGTAAATGGTTAAAAAAATTTCCGTATGAATCACAGTGGCTGTTAAGAAGAAACAAAGACTGGCAGCACTAGCAGGTTGCACTGCTGGAATATCGTCGACAGAAAAAGCTGCGAAGACACCTCATTCCAACAAACGGGCTAAAGAATGTGATCAAGAGATCTGACGAATCAGGTGAATTAGGCGGTGCAGCAGGGAGAGGGAGGCGGGCAATTCCCATGGCACTTGTCAATGAAGTTGCTGTAGCTATACCTGACTATCCAGCGTGTATCTGCAACCAATGTTCGAGCCAACTCATGGGGATTCTCTCTGTCCGGGTAAACAATTGAAAAGATTCTGTGACGCTTTCTATAATGTTAGCCCTATAAGATTCAGAATGTGCAGCAAACGAACACCCAATATAGACAACAGAGCCGTGACTTCACGCTTTGTTCCCTGACACGCATGAAAATGGGCGACAGGTGCTTTGGAAATGTTCTTTGGATGAAAGATGCACATTTTACTCCACATGACGTCTTCAATGCACAGAAACGTCGCATGTGGGGTTCTACTCCATCACATGTTGTGCAGAAGCGTCCACTGCACTCGGCTTATGTGACTGTGCACTGTCATTTCGCAAACATCTTTATTCTCATCATCAAGGACAAGGCATTTCGTGGACCTCTTAAGTGTGCAGTGGCATTTACGTGTTATAAGGACCTCCTTGTTCAAGATATCATTCCAGCTTTCCAAGAACGAACACCACTACTGTCATGCAAGATGTGGCGACACCACATGTTGCTTTCTATGTGAATTACTTTCTCAGTGAAAACTTTGATAATGACTGCATCTTATCTAGGCAATTTAAATACATGTGGCTTCTGGTTGCGGGGTATCTGAAAGATGGTGTCTGTCAGTGATGTATCTGGACTATTCCTCAACTGAAGTATAGCATATGACGACATATCGCTGTGATTACAGAGGATATACAGCGAGCATCTGTGGACCGTGAAGTGTTATGGATGCAGCATGTTGTCAGGACATCGTATTGAAAACATGATGTAAAATGTGACGATACCCTAATAAAAATGTCAGAACTACCATTATCATGTGCTAGATCGTTCCTCCCCTTTTTATTCACCAACACTGCTTACTTTGTTATGTACTCACATGGTGTCAGAAAATGGAAGTAGTGTTTTTTTTAGCATACTCCGCAAGTGCACCGATTAATGGTTGTACCTACAATTTTTCAGCATCCTCACAGCAGCACTCAGAACACCATCACTGGGTAATTATTCCTTTCTTCAATTAGCCCATCTCTTTCTTTCACCTATCATTGTCCTTCTCATCCTTCACCCCCTCTTTATCCATCTCTAACCGGCCGCTGTGGCCGCAGTTCAAGGTGCTGCAGTCTGGAACCGCGCTGCTGCTGCTGCGGTCGCAGTTTCGAATCCTGCCTCGGGCGTGGATATGTGTGATGTCTTTAGGTTATTTAGGTGTAAGTAGTTCTAAGTCTAGGGGACTGATGACCTCAGATGTTAAGTCCCATAGTGCGTAGAGCCATTTGAACCATTTATCCATCTCTTCTTCCAGCCGCCTCACTCTGCAGATCCAACTCCCCCCCCCCCCCTCCGCCCCTTGCCCTGTTCATCTCTGCCTCTTTCCTTTCTCTGTCCATCAGGTCCTTTTCCTCTTGCCTCGCCATCTCCTCTTCTTCCATTTTTCTGTCCATTTGTTCCTCTCCCTCTGTTCATATCCTCCTCCTCCTTCTCTCTATCTCTTTCTTCCCTGCCTCTACCTGCCTCTTTATTTGTCATTCTCTGTCCATCTCCACCTTCCTTCTCTCACTATGGTTGTATGTTACATTTGTCACTTTCTGTTCTAGAATGTTTCGAATACTATTAAACCACAGCTTTAGTATAAAAATACTTTCCTGTAACTAGTTATCGACTGCTGTAAAGATAGTTGGCTTTTGTCACAGTCTGTAAGGTGTTTAGGCCAATGGCCTTGCTGCAGTAGTTACACTAGTTCCCAGCAGATTACCAAAGTTAAGCATGTCGTGTGAATTCTGCCCTTGTGAGGAAAACTGAGGAACTACCTGACTGAGAAGCACTGGCTCCAGTCTCAAAACTGGACAGTGGTTATTAGAGTGGTGTGCGGGCCATACGCCCCTCCGTATCTGCACCCAGCGATGCCTTTGCACTGAGGATGACGTGGCAGTTGGTCGGTACAGTTGGACCTCCAAGGCCTGTTTCTATGGAGTTTGTTTTGCAACGTGTTTAAGAAGGACTCTGCACCCAACTCAGCTGGCCCATATGTCACATCTCACATCAGAATGAACGGTAGGTAGCATGTCTGAAGAGAAACAATAGTGTGCATGAGTCTAGTGTGGTGTTACATCTTTACAGTATGAAGGCATAGATCTCTGTTTTAGGCACAATATTATCGTGAGGTGCAGTTTGGTTGCTTGCAGCATTAGCACATGTGGGATGCAAGTTTGTGAATTGTACGCAGAGATAGGGTAGTTTACACGAATTTATTTGCTTGATTCGCGTTCCGAGATTTGAAGTAGATAATTTCACTGAATCTTTCATGACACTAAGGCTTGTCATCCATGTGAGGCTACAGAGTTTTTGCCTTTGTGAAGAAAGCATTTTTATAAGTACGGTGCAGAAACTGTCTGCTTTTAATTCATGCAAATAGCAAAGCATTTGAAGTCGTTACACTCCCTATCACTGGAATTTATACGATGTCCTGAGGCTCATATAAATGTCATTTTGTCTCTTGTTTAATCGTTGTGTGCAACGTATTTCTGGGCGATAATATTGTGTGTGATATCGTGGCTTAACTACCTTCTGCAATTACTACACATCATTTGAAATATTTTCTATGTCTATTATTTTTCCTCGTCGTCGTTTTCCTATGCACATGAGCCTACATGCAGCTACGCTTAGCACTCAGAAAAATATCACTCGATGTAGGGAGCACACATTTACATTTACAAAAGTTGTATATTTAAAAAAAGCGTGTCTACAGTTACAGTCACATGAGCCTACATGCAGCTACGCTTAGAACTCAGAATAATATCACTCGATGTAGGGAGCACACATTTACCTTTACAAAAGTTGTATATTTAAAAAAAGCATGTCTACAGTTACAGTAAATTCATGAACCAATCACAATGGACTTCATACGCCGTTTTCGTTATATCTGATTATCTGGATAAAGCGTAGGAAACATAGTTTGTTGCGGCTGGCAGAGTCACGGTTCTTCATCCTGCCTAAAGGATACTTACTTGGCGTCTTATATTTGTGAGCTATGATACCACTTTGGGTACACATGCACACTCCACGCCTTGCAACAATAAGCACCATCGCTTATGTAATTTTTCTTGAACATTCTTATTTTCGTCACACCTATACTCTGCAATCCACCTTGTGTAGCATTTCAGTCAAGTACAAAACAGATAGATATGAAATTTACTGACATAAACATTGTTTTATTGAAGTACAAAATATTGTCAATCGTGAGTGTGCGTGTGTGTGTGTGTGTGTGTGTGTGTGTGTGTGTGTGTGTGTGTGTGTGTGTGTATTTCGCTGATAAAGCAAAATTTTTACTGATGAGGCACAATTTTTGCAGCCGTAACTGTGTACCAGGTCACCGTTGCCTCAGAATATTGCTCCTGCATCTAGGATATATGCATGCACTTAAAGCAATGAGTCATGTGGTGCCGCTAGTGTGCCCCTGCTCCGATGTAACGATACTACCGTGTATTTTGCGTCTTTTATCTTTTTTTTAGTTCTGTTGCTAACAGAAAATGCAGATCAACGCTACGATTACTCTAGTAATCGTGACTAATAAGTAATTATTATAAATGTATTCCGCTTCTATGAACGTCAACAGAAATTGAGTAAACATACGAACGAATAAATATGTGTAGGCCAGCCGTTGTGGCCGAGCGGTTCTCGGTGCTTCAGTCCGGAGCCACGCTGCTGCTACGGTCGCAGGCTCGGAATCCTGCCTCGGGCATGGATGTGTGTGCTGTTTAAGTAGTTCTAAGTGTAGGGGACTGATGACCTCAGATGTTAAGTCCCATAGTGCTCAGTGCCATTTGAAACATTTATTTTTAAATATGTGTAAACACATCCTCGCTTGACGCCAAATAACAGGTGGTACTAGATGCTTCTGTTACGCACGCTGTCTGTTCCATTACCAATATTACTTTTAGTGCCTGTTGTAACCCCAGGTCTCGAGGTTCGATTTTATTTGCATTAATTCTCTAATTAACTTTGTAATGATTCACGAAGTATAGCAGGAAGTTAGTGAACTTTTTTATTTTTATGCTTTTCAGTCTCTACTCTTAACGGCAGAATGGGCTATTTGATATCCAGTCCCTTACAGAACACACGTTCTTTTCAGCCAAATACCAAGCGATCTGATACTGGGGCAGAGGTTTCCCAAAGGGGAATATTTTAGATCTGTTTTGATGTACTTGCGGAATAACTGCCGCTGTTACGATAATGACCAGATAGTGAAGTAGATCTACATAGAATACTGGGTACTTTGTTCTGGATTTCAAGATCATCCCTCATCCATATCTACCATGGCTGGTCGCCTCCTGGCTGAACTAAGGGCATAATATCTCGACAATCACACCTTCAAGCTGGCACTGTCTGCTCTAGATTCCTTCTGCATTTCACAGAAAAAACTTCGTACTCTGGAGTAAGTACCTTTAGCGTTAGAATATTGTGATGAGTTTTTCTGGGTTACCGGGTCAGAACTCTTGTTGAAATTTTTTGTATCAGCTCTTCAACTTAGTGTAGACCAAACTGACAACTCTCGTGACTGACTACAACTATGGCAGATGTTTGGAATGGAACACAGGGAAATCTCATGTCTCTGTTCTTGCCGGTGCTCAGCGTGAGCTTGTAGCTAGGTTCCCACTCCGCACACACTATTACACAGTTTTGTACCTAGGTCAAGTACACAGTTGTAACGTATCACAAGAGTTCAACAAAACGTTTAATCTTTCAGAAAGTTTCGACAGCTATTTATTATTTATTTATTTATTTATTTATTGTTCCGTGGGACCAAATTAAGGAGAAGTCTCCATGGTCATGGAACGAGTCAATACATGAAATTATAACACGATATTAGAAACAGATAAAATGAAATATAAAAAAAAGATATTCAGGTGACAAGTCGTAAGTTTAAATGAAGAAAATCAACAATCTAACACAGGAATTTGCTTAATTGTTTAGCTCTTCCAGGAACTCCTCGACAGAATAGAAGGAGTGAGCCATGAGGAAACTCTTCAGTTTAGACTTAAAAGAGTTTGGGCTACTGCTAAGATTTTTGAGTTCTTGTGGTAGCTTATTGAAAATGGATGCAGCAGAATACTGCACTCCTTTCTACACAAGAGTCAAGGAAGTGCATTCTACATGCAGATTTGATTTCTGCCTAGTATTAACTGAGTGAAAGCTGCTAACTCTTGGGAATAGGCTGACATTGCTGACAACAAACGACATTAAAGAAAATATATACTGTGACGGCAATGTCAGAATTCCCAGGTTTTTGAATAGGGGTCGACAAGATGTTCTCGAACTTACACCACATATAGCTCGAACAGCCCGTTTTTTAGCCAAAAATACCCTTTTTGAATCAGAAGAATTACCCCAAAAAATAATACCATACGACATAAGCGTATGAAAATATGCGAAGTAGACTACTTTTCGTGTTGTAGTGTCACTTATTTCAGATACTGTTCTAATGGTAAATAAAGCAGCATTTAGCTTGTGAACAAGATCCTGGACATGGACTTTCCACAACAGCTTACTATCTATCCGAACGCCTAGGAACATGAACTGTTCCGTCTCGCTTATAATATGCCTATTCTGTCTGATCAAAATATCGGTTCTTGTGGAATTGTGAGTTAGAAACTGTAAAAACTGAGTCTTACTGTGATTTAGCATCAAATTATTTTCCACAAGCCACGAACTTATTTCATGGACTACATTATTTGTTACTGTTTGAATATTACACACAAGATCCTTCACTATCAAGCTGGTGTCATCAGCAAACATAAATATTTTTGAATCACCTGTGATACTAGAAGGCATATCATTTATATAAATAAGATACAGCAGTGGCCCCAGCACCGACCCATGGGGAACGCCCCACTTAACAGTGCCCCATTGGGACTGAACATCATTACCACTCTCAATATTGCGGAGAATTACCCTCTGCTTTCTGTTGTTAAAGTAAGAGGCGAACCAATTGTAAGCTACTCCCCTTACTCCATAATGGTCCAACTTCTGCAGTAATATTTTGTGATCAACACAGTCAAAAGCCTTCGTTAAATCAAAGAAAACACCTAGCGTTCGCAACCTTTCATTTAATCCGTCCAAAACCTCACAGAGAATAGAGAATATAGCATTTTCAGTTGTTAAACCATTTCTAAAACCAAACTGAACATTTGACGTCAAATTATGTGAATTTAAATGCTCTAGTAACCTTGTACATACAACCTTCTCGATAACTTTAGCAAACACCGATCGCATAGAAATAGGCCTAAAATTGTCAACATTATCAATGTCTCCCATTTTATAAAGTGGCTTCACTACCGAGTACTTTAATCGGTCAGGAAACCGACCACTCCTAACGGAAAAGTTACAGATATGGCTGAGAACTGGGCTTACATACATAGAACAATATTTCAGTATTCTGCTAGATACCCCGTCATATCCATGAGAGTTCTTGGTCTTTAGTGATTTAATTATTAACTCAATCTCCCTCTTGTCAGTATCATGGAGGAGCATTTCAGGTAACAGTCTCGGAACACTTTTTTCTAAGAGCGCTATATGATTACCTGTTGGGACTAGGTTTCTATTTAGTTCACCTGCTATATTCAGAAAGTGATTATTAAATACTGTACATATATGCGACTTATCAGTAACACGGACATTCCCACTACGCACTGATTCTATATCCTCGACCTGTCTCTGCAGACCAGCAACTTCCTTTACGACTGACCATATGGTTTTAATTTTATCCTGAGACTTATACCACATACTTTTTGCCTTCCTAATAACATTTTTAAGCACCTTACAATACCGTTTGTAATGGGCTGCTGCTTTTAGATTTTGACTGTTTCTAACTTTTTGATATAATTGCCACTTTGTTCTACAAGATATTCTTATCCCTCTAGTCAGCCACCCAGGCTGCCTGTTTGTGCTAGTACCCTGTTTTAAACGTTCTAGCGGAAATCAACTTCCAAAGAGCATGAGAAAAGTCTTGAGGAAAGCATTATATTTATCGTCTTCTGTATCAGCGCTATAAACATCTTGCCACTCTTGTTCCTTTATAAGGTTTACAAAAGTCTCTACAGCCACTGGATCAGTTTTCCTGAACAGCTGATGACTATATTTAACACGTGTTGCAGCACAAAAATCTTTTAAAGTTAAAATTTGTGCATCATGATCTGAAAGGCCATTCACCTTTTTGCTAACAGAATGTCCTTCTAGTAATGAGGAATGAACAAAAATGTTGTCTATGGTTGTTCTACTGTTCCCTTGCACGCTCGTTGGAAAGAATACGGTTTGCATAATATTATGTGAATTAAAGAGGTCTACCAGCATCCTCTTCCTTGCACAATCACTTATACAATTAATATTGAAGTCACCACAAATAACTAACTTTTTGTATTTCCTATAAAGTGAACCAAGAACCTCCTCTAGCTTTAACAAAAATGTTGTGGAATCGGAGTCTGGGGATCTATAAATAACAACCGTTAGAAGTTAAGCTCCGTTAAATTTAACCACACCTGCACAACATTCAAAAACCTTTTCAGTGCAGTACTTTGAAACATCAATTGACTCACATGGGATGCCGTTTCTCACATACATGGCTACTCCCCCACACCTCAAAGAGCTCCTCGAAAAGCTGCCAGCCGTCCTGTATCCTGGTAAAGAAAGCCTCTGAATTATCTCCTTATTTAAGAAGTGTTCAGATATACCAATAATTTCAGAGTCAACGTCTATAAGCAGTTCACTAACTTTATCTCTAATACCTTGTATATTTTGATGAAATATACTAATTCCCTCATTACTCGGATACCTAAGCTTTGTCGAAAGTGGTTTCTTTGTTAGAGAGACTTCCGTTAAGCAGGAATACGTATCAGCTGACTTCAATCTAAAAAAGGTGCAGCTCTAACACGCACTACTGCAGGAATTTTCCCATGAGTAATCCCACCAACCCCACCTATGCTGTCACCCATAAGCTTTGCCAACCTCCCCTTCCCATACCTGTTGAGGTGCAGGCCATGTCTAGTGAAACCCGTTCTGCTGATAGACTCCACCGACTCCACTGAAATGTGACCCATGCTTTCTGTCATCAGCGCACCCCCAAGTCTCATGTTATTACGCCTGACGGCTGTATTAAGATGAGGCAGATCGTGACGCTGAAACAGTTCCACGAAATGCACATTCGTGTTGCCAGTCTGAGTGGCTATCTTTTCCAGGTCACCATCTATGTTATACTCCCCATCCCTACCAATACTATTACCAGCCCCACCCACAATCACTACCTGATCCTCTTTAGTAAAATCCCTACATAACCCCCCTATGTTAACAGTCACCTGAGCCAACCCTGCATTAGGCTTCACAATGCTGGTGACCTGGTACTCACTCCCCAGCACTTCCTGCAACTCCTGGCCTACACCTCTGCCATGAGAACTACCTAACAGCAGAACCTTCTTCTTCCTCTTCGACTTTGAAACTGTTCTAGGCACAGTAACTACCGAGGTCTGCTGCATACTTCCTACATCTACAGCTACTAGAGATTCCTCTCCACTAGACTCTGACAGTTGGTCATATCTATTGTAAACACCAATGGTAAAACTATCTGAAAATCTTCTTCTCCTAGCAGATCTCTTGCCAACAGCCAGCTCCCATTCCCCAACCTCTTTCTCCCTCCTCATCCTATCTAGCTCCTCCTGTGCGTTTTTCAACTGCACCTGAAGGGCACAGATCTTACGCTCCTGCTCCTCTATCAACTTACTCTTGCTACATAACCTGCAGTTTCAGGAGAGGATCTCACCAGAATGCCCACTGGCTTCCCCACTGCATTCCCCCCAATGAAAATACTTCGAACAAGTCTCACACCGCAATCCACTACTCACGAACCTACGGCAAAGCCCACACTTCTCACTCATGGTAAAATTCTACTTTTTCTACGTTCCGCTACTACAATAAGAAGATGTTAAAAACCTGACTACAATAATCACAAACTTACTCTACAAGGGAAGTAACTACTATTATTAACAGTATTAATAAAAAACAAATGTGAATATAACAAAAGACTAATACAGAAAGAGAATCAAACGTCTAATGACACAGTAACGAAATTGAAAACAGTTCCCAAAAGGTTCTTCTGAAATTATTTCACCAGAAAACACCAAGAACACCGGTTGAAGACTACTAAAGTTCCTAAATAAACCACTATACACAAACAATTAATTAGTACTTAGCTTTCGATGCGCCGCTACAGCTGTGACTGGTCAGCGCGGAATGTAAACACAGGCAAGAGGTTAAGTTGCTCGATACGAAACACTCACAAATATCAGGTCACAACACAAGAAAGTCAGAGGTGAATGAAGAAACCACTAATACGTCACATATATAGTAAATATTATCACAAAAACCGTTAAAATATGTATCTATTGTTAAATGTTTTATACTCATCTTGGTATAGGGGAAAAGAAACTAAATTGACCTAATTTTTTAGTGTAGGTAAATATGATTTTTGAGAATTTTTATTTAGTCCAATGCTTAGACCAAAATGGAACACAGCAGTGTGATACGCGAAGTAATTAGTAAATGTTTCCATTTAGGCTTGAATGACGCAGAAAGATTCGTCAAACTGCTCTCATGTGAGGACGACATTACTATTAAATTAAAATTAAGAGCGTATTTAATCACAATACAGACAGGAGTCACCTTATTCTTCGTTATCCACACATTCGGTGGCTGTATATGTTTGTAGGTAAAGCCTATTCCCTTCGAAAAGGTCACAGTAATTTTCTCGGGTTTTTCTTTCATCACTTTCAAATACAGAGAGTTTTATAAATCTATTGTGGGAGCCATTGCAAAAGGCACCGCAAAAATCACTATCTCGAAGATATTATTGAAATAATATATAATATGTAATTAATATGTTTTGTAGGTTCACACGTATACAGTTTTACTCTTGGGAAACGGACCAAGAGATAGCTGAAGACCAAGCTGTATTTTGTAAAGGAAGAGAGACCAGAGATCAAACTGCCAACATTAGGTGGATTACGGAGAAGGCAAGAGGATTACAGAGATATGTGTATTTCTCCTTTATTTCTCATGCTAAAGTCTTTGACAGTGTCGACCACAGTAACTTACGGGAAGCACTCAGAAACACTGGAGTGCCCAATCATGTTATGGTCTTGTATGGAATTAATACTCTGACCAAGGAGCCACGGTGAGTACCATATATGGAGCAACTAAATGGGTCAAGATTCAGAAAGCGGTACAGTAAGGCTGCATACTGTCACCGTATGTATTCAGTCTGTATGCAGAGTACATTACGACGAATCCCGTATTAGATGAAGGAGAAACCGGAATTGAAACAACTGGGATAGATGTGAATGACCTTGATATTTAGTTGATAACATACTAGTGGGAGATAGAAAGAGTTAAGAATGCTCTTACTGCAGGTCTAATGCTGAATACCAGGAATACGAAAATAATGGCAAATACACTATCACTTTCATAGCATGTAGGAAAACAATGGAGTTAGTTTCTATGTTCATTTGTCTTGGCTCTTGATTTCTGCTAGTTGTGACTGCAGCTACGAGATCGAGAGCCCACTCAAAAAAAATGGTTCAAATGGCTCTGAGCACTATGGGACTTAACATCTGTGGTCATCAGTCCCCTAGAACTTAGAATTACTTAAAAATGGTTCAAATGGCTCTGAGCACTATGGGACTCAACTGCTGAGGTCATTAGTCCCCTAGAACTTAGAACTAGTTAAACCTAACTAACCTAAGGACATCACAAACATCCATGCCCGAGGCAGGATTCGAACCTGCGACCGTAGCGGTCTTGCGGTTCCAGACTGCAGCGCCTTTAACCGCACGGCCACTTCGACCGGCTAGAATTACTTAAACCTAACTAACCTAAGGACATCACACACATCCTTGTCCGAGGCAGGATTCGAACCTGCGACGGTAGCAGTCCCGAGAGCCCACTCCTCCACTCTACTGTAAGTTGCAACTGTTCTTGTTGCTGTACGGAAGGAGAAACAGAAAACTGCAAAATCGTTCACAATTAAGGAGCACTGTAGAGGACTCCATAATGTAGATTCGATACTGTTTATGGCCGCGCCAAAGAGGGTAACACCTAGAACACTGCACTCAGGGACACCACTCTTCTGCTCCTGCCTTTAAAGACTCTGTGCGGTCTTTAAGCCTCAATTTTGGTTCCCGACTGACGTGATTACCACACCTGAAGGACACGAAGAAAGCACTGAACACTTTGAAGTGTCTTGGATCACAGGTCTTGGGGAGAAGGCAGGGCGCGTCCGTTCCAGTTTTACAGGGCTGTCCAACGATCGCGACTTGACTATGGCTGCACAGCGCATGGGTCAGCGAGACCTTCTAAACTGAAGGGAATTTATGTGGTACACTATGAGAGGATCAGACTGGCCACGAGCGCTTACAAGACCAGCCTCCTACCCAGTCTTTGCGCTGAGGTTGGTGAACTGCCACTTACCATCCTACCGTAACTCCTCATGGTGCATCATGCGTGTACGTTTCTCTCTACTCGAAATTCGCAAGAGTACCATACTGTTGCTCGTCAAGCTATGGAACACCTCATTACCAGTCGTCCATCGGCAATGAGGCCGTTTGGGATCCGCACGAAATGTATGTTGGAGTCAATTGGTGCAGGGCACTTATGGGTTCAAATCCGGGTTCTTAACCGATTGGCACCCTGGTTGCTGCAGAAGCACAGAGTAATTTTAGATTTAGTACAGTACAGGAGAGCTATCACTTCTCCTTCTACTTTTAATGTGATATTTTCAGACATTTTAAATTAGCATGAAAGTTATGTAACTGTAGTCATGGATAGATATAAACAGATGGATTCCGTTGGCTACGCTGTTGGTTCCCCAGATCGTATCCTCAAGATGTGGTCAGCTCCAGAGTCCGCCATCTTGAGGGCGCTGGAGCAAATGAGATGCGCCCTACCTGCTTAATTACTGGTCTGTTCAGACTCCCCGAGTGGCCGTCAGACTCCGCAACGTTTGCATCCAGCCGATAAAGTCCTCCAGATTATTCAGGACGATCTTTTGCAGTTAAAAATGATGGAGAAGGAGGTATCTTACTGTTGACAGCCAAGGCACATAGGTACTGCGAGGAACGCAATGGCGGATGTAGTAGCCAAGGAGGTGTGTCGTGATCCTCAATTAGTTCAGTGTGCCCTCCCCGTGCATCTATCTTCTTGCTGTTGAGGTACAGAGTCATACGTTGACGGGAAGATGAGTGGCTGGAAGTGACGACAATACGCTGCGTCTAGTAAAGCCCACAACGTGGTCGTGATGTAACTTCTTCCAGTTACGCAGACGTGACGAGATCCTCCTTGCTCGTCTTGGCATTGGCCAAATCCCTACGACGCACGGCTTCCTGTTGTGGCGAGAGGATCTTCCAGTGTGTAGTACTCTTGGCGTACAGATCACAATCTTCAAAATTTTAGACTGTGCTTTATTTTCAGGCCAGAGGGCAGCGGAAGATTTGCCGGCGTATCTGTCCTCTATTTTAAATGACGTTTAAACGAGTGGGGTGAGAGTTTAGCGTTTTGTGATTTGTCCAAATTGTTTCCTAAAATTTTAGGGAGATGATGTTAATGTGTTAAAAGGATGACCGGCTAACCTATGGTTTTTTTCTAAGTGGTCAGCCAGTCACATTACCCTTTGTTTTTCTTTTAGCTCCTCTGTCGGTTTACTTATGGTTTAATCCCAGGTATATCAGCTTTCATTCTTTCTCCGTTGTCCTCAAGCATGTGAGATAGAGTGATTGTGTGGGTTAACGCGAGTGAGGTGGGATTGAGTCAGTGACATTTTATAGGTTTCTTCCTCGTTGTGATTTTAGCTATTTTATCCCCATTTGTTTCTTTTAATATGTGTAAGAGCGCTGATAACCTCGCTGTTGGGCGCCTGTAAGCTCTAACTCCCCCCCCCCTCCCCCCAACCACCCGACTCCCACACAGACCTGAACACAGACTTGAACACTTTATGCTACTGCTTGGTTATGTTTTCAAAAACATTTGTCCCGTATGTCTTAAAACATATAAACTGGATCTTGTTATTTACATTATTTCACCTGGATTAGGATGGGATGCCCTAAATAAAATTACACGAGCTGATTATTTGCAGCTTATTACCAATAACATAATCGTATTGATCACAGTTCATGCAAACATGCTGTTCCAAACAACAGATTCATCGCTATTTATGATGATAAACTGAGTAATCTTACAAACTGGAAGTGAATAGCCTCTACAGGTGGTCAGTGATAGCCTCTAACAGTCCCCAATTTTGTGTGGCGTTTTTCCTGAAGCTGTTGAAACTCTTAACGTGAAAAACATTCCGAACTATGGTACATGTTAGAAGGAGCTGTCAAATATCTTTAGAGTATTCACGATTTAGTCTTCTCTCGTCAGAAAAATCCATCACCACCTGATAGTAACAAATCAAAGAAACGAACAGGATATACCTTAATTCACTACAGAAATATAAAGCAATATTTTCACTGTAAATTGCACAAAAATGTATTCAGGTAAGCATTATTTTGAGAAAAAAATCCTCTTACATCTACTGATAAATAACTGTGTGTTTTGTAAAACAATGCAAAATGTCTGAAATATGAAAGACACATACCTAGAAACGTCCAGGTAAGGCAGATATGAAGACGTTACTTTAACTGCAAGACTGAATTTCAAATAATAGATTGTTGTTGTATTAAGCTGACTTAACATAGTTTATGATAGCCATAGGAATGTCTAATTTAGCTATTTCTTGCTGCTTTCAGATTTCCATTACTGGTATTTGTATTTCAAAAATGTTAAAATATGATGTACAGAAACAGAAGGTGTAATATACCATGTAAGTACCCCATACAGTTATGATGTTATTTAAAGCGATGGGCATAATAGTTTTGACCTTTCAGCTTTCCCTAATAACTTCTTTAATGTCCCAAGTGCCAACAGAAAAAAACTTGGTTCAATTACAGCTGATTTATCAGTAGAGACTGTCATAGAATTCGTAGGGCTTAAAAAAAGCTGTTTGCTCCCGGATCTGAAGCACAAAACATAGTGCACACAACAAAAGATGTGAAATTCTCATCATCAAAATAACTAAGCACAGTTGATTACGGGGAATATGTGATAAACTTTGATATTAAAACTACTGTACAGGACGTTATTCATCGAACTGCCATGTAATTTCTACTGTCAAACACCACAAACTGCTTTTACAGCACAAGATGATAAAGTTTCATAGTTCTACACGAAGTTGTTATTATAGTTTGGGTAACAACTTCCTTAAAACTAATAACTGATATTTTTGTGTATGTGTTTAAATACTCTGACGGAAAGAAATCACAGCACCAAGAAGGAGTTGTGCGATATAAGCAAAAGTTGGCAGGCGCGTTAAAAACGTTGTCAGGAGGGCAAAGAGTATGTGGTATGCAAATAGAATAGCTAATTCACAGCATAAAATTAAAACCATATGGTCAATTGTGAAGAAAGTGTCTGGTCAGCAGCACAAGGTCGACGATATAAAGTCAGTTCGCAGTAAAAATATTTCTGTTACTATTAAATCAGATATGTATATACAGTATTTAATAACCATTTTCTGAGAACTGCTGGTGAATTAAATAAAAATTTAGTTTCTACGGGAAATCATATAACTTTCTTGGCAAATGCCTTTCTGAGATTGATGTCTGAAATACTCCTCTGTGATGCAAACAAGAGGGAGATTGAGTCACTAATTAAATCACTGAAGACTAAGGACTCTCATGTTTATGATCGAGTGTCTAGCAGAATATTAAAGTACTGTGCTGCACATGTTAACCCTGTAGTTAACCATATCTGTAATTTTTCCTTTGGGCATGGTCAGTTTCCTGAGCGATTAAAGTACTCAGTAGTATAGCCGCCTTATAAAATGGAAGAAAGGGATAATGTATATAACTTTAGACCTATTTCTATGCCGTCAGTGTTTGAAAAAGTTATTGAAAACGCTATGTATGTAATCTCATATCATCTTATATCACACGACTTGCTATCAAATGTACAGTTCGGCTTTAGAAGTCGTTTAACAACTGAAAATGCTATATTCTCTTTTCTGTCTGCGGTACTGGATGGGTTAAACAAAAGGTTTCTAACGCTTGGCATAATTTTTGATTTAACTAAGGCATTTGATTGTGTTGATCACAAAATATTGCTCCAAAAGTAGGACTGTTACGGAATACGGGGAGTAGCTCACAATTGGTTTACCTCTTACTTTAGCAACAGGCAGCAAAAGGTCATTATTCACAATGTTGATAACGGCTGTGATATGGGGTCTGAGTGGGGTACTGTCAAGTGGGGATCAGTGTTGGGGCTACTCCTGTTTCTTATTTATATAAATGATATGAACTCAAGTATTACGAGTAACTCTACAATATATCTGTTTGCTGATGACACTAGCTTGGTCGTAAAGCATGTTGTGTGCAACATTGGCTCTGTTTCAAATAGTGCAGTACATGACCTCAGTTCGTGGCTTGTAGAAAATAAACTGACTCTAAATCACAGTAAGACTAAGTTTTTACGGTTTCTAACACACAATTCAACAAAACCTGATGTTATAATAATCACAGAATGGGCATATGATTAGTGAAACTGAACAGTTCAAATTTGTAGGTGTTCAGATGGATAGTAAGCCGTCGTGGAAAGCCCACGTTCAGGATCTTGTTCAAAGACTTAATACTGCCATTTTTACTATTCGAACGGTATCAGAAGTTAGTGATGGCTCGACACGAAAATTAGTCTACTTTGCTTATTTTCAATCGCTATTGTCGTATGGTATTATATTTTGTGGTAACTCTTTTCATTCTAAAAGGATACTTTGGCTCAGAAATGGGCGGTTCGGGCAATAAGTGGTGTTAGTTCACGAACCTCTTGTCGACCTCTGTTCAGGAGTCTGGGTATTTTGACATTGGCCTCACAATACGTATATCCCTTATTGTCGTTTCTTGTTACCAATATTAGTTTATTCCCAAGAATAAGCAGCTTTCACTCGGTTAATACTCGGCAGAAATCAAACCCGCATTTTGATCAGACTTCCTTAAGTCTTGTGCAAAAAGATGTGCAGTATACTGCTGCATCTATTTTCAATAAGCTGCCACTCGAATTCAAAAAAATTTATCAGTAGTCCACGCGTTTTCAAATCGAAACTGAAGAGTTTCCTCATGGGTCACTCCTTCTATTCTGTCCAGGAGTTCCTTGAAAAAATAACCTGATTTTTATTGTATTGATGATAGCATTTACTTAAACTTATGGACTGACTTTTTGAAGGTTGATGAACATTTATTTTTATCTGTTATTACGATTATGTTGTAATTTCATGTACTGACACGTTCCATGACCTTGGGGATTTTCTCCTCAATTTGGTCCTACGGAACTTGACGAGTAAATACCAGGTGTACCGGTATGAAATGAGCGTTAAGATACAAATGTGTCGATAGGGAACATTTGTTGTGAACGAGCCTTAATTTTTTTTGTTTGGTTGGTATGACATCTGTCAAAGATATTTAGTATACATCAAGTCATGGAACAAACAACACCATGTGTTTTCATCGTGATAACAAGTCGAATTTTGTACCAGAAAGTGATGATTTGCGGAAAGCATTAATTTTTTGTTTTCATTTGAAAAAAAAAAGCGCTGCAGAGTCGCATCGAATGCTCTATCAGAAGCAACATGCAAAAGATGGTTTCAACTGTTCAGAAATAATGATTTTGATGTAAGAAATGAAGAACGTGGAAGACCAGCAAAAAAGTTCGAAGACGCCGAATTGCAAGCAATATTGGATGAAGATGATACTTTGAGTCAGAAGCAAATGGCAGCAATGCTAAATGTTGCACAACAAACAATTTCTGGCCGTTCGAAAGCTATGGCAAAGATGAAAAGCGTGGAAAATGGGTGCCACATGAATTGAATGAAAGACAGATGGAAAACCGGAAAACCATTTGTCAAATTTTGTTTCAATGACATGAAAGAAAATCAATTTTGCATCGAATTGTTACTGGCGATGAAAAATGGATTTATTTTA
The DNA here is from genome assembly GCF_021461385.2 of Schistocerca piceifrons. Lineage (NCBI taxonomy): Eukaryota > Metazoa > Arthropoda > Insecta > Orthoptera > Acrididae > Schistocerca > Schistocerca piceifrons. Next base: position 202,779,101 of record NC_060145.1, on the reverse strand, counting down.
AGAATCCTAAACTGGAGAAATCATGGGTAAATCGGGGACAACCATCAACATCGACTGCAAAACCAGATCGATTCGGCAAGAAGGCAATGCTCTGTGTTTGGTGGGATCAGAAAGGTGTTGTGTATCGTGAGCTTCTAAAACCCAGTGAAGCTGTGGATACTAATCGCTACAGACAACAAATGATCAATTTGAACTATGCATTGATCGAAAAAAGGCCATAAGGGGCCAGAAGACAAGGCAAAGTAATTTTTTTACACGACAATGCACCTGCACACAAAGCAAAACTGGTTCAGGATACAATCAAAACACTTGTCTGGGAGCTGCTACCCCACCCGCCGTATTCACCAGACATGGCCCCTTCAGACTACCATTTGTTTTCATCAATGGGACACGCACTGGCTGAGGAACACTTCGATTCCTACGAAGAAGTCGAAAATCGGGTGTCTGGTTTGCTTCAAAAGACGAACATTTCTTTTGGCTTAGTGTCCACAAATTGCCAGAAAAGTGGTCAAAATGTATAAAAGGCAATGGTCAGTATTTTGAATAAAATGTCTTCACTTTTCAGTTCAAAATTAGTGTTTCATTTTCACAAAAACGCTCATTTCATACCGGTACACCTGGTAAATAGAAGACTATTAGAATTTACGCCAGTCCCTAAGAATGGCACTGGTAACGCCACTATAAGGATGCTGATCAGGTTTGCTTTAAATACACTACGTAACGGTAGTGAGCGTTAGTTGCATTTGAGATTCGACATGGTGAGTTAATGTTAGTCAAGAAAGCCTTTAAGGCGACAAAGACGCCATTATCAACGACTCACTGAGATTGAACGAGGTCACGTAATAGAACTACAAGAGGCTGGGTGCTCCTTCTGCGGTACTGCAGAAAGCCTTAGCAGGAATGTAGCCGCTATACATGACTGCTGGCAGCGGTGGTCATGGGAATGTACAGCTGCAAGAAGACGGGGCTCCAGAGGGCCACGTGGCACTATCGAGAGGCAAGACCATCGTGTTTGGCACATGCCTATGATGCATCAAATGGCATTTGCTGCAGCAATTTAAGCATGCGTTGGCACCGCAGTGACACAACCAACTATTGCAAATTGTTTATTTCGAAGACAGCTCCAAGCTAGACACCCTGTGGTGTGCACTCGTGCACTCCACTGACCCCAAACCACCGCCACTTGCTGCTTCAGTCACTACAGTGGAGTCAAGCGAGAGCTCATTGGACGGCAGGGTAAAAGTGCATTGTGTTTTCTGATGAAAGCTGCTTCAGCCTCGGTGCCAGTGATGGCCGCTTGTTGGTTAGAAGGAGGCCAATGGAGGGCCTGCAATCAACCTGTCTGCGTGCTACACTCACAGTACCTACTCCTGGCGTTATGGCCTAGGGTGTTCTTTCTTATCACAGCAGGAGCACTCTCGTGGTTATCCCACACACTCTGGCTGCCAATTTTTACTTTAGTCTGGTTGATTCGACCTGTTGCGCTGCCATTCGTGAATCGAATTCCAGGGGGTGCTTTCCAACATGACAACGCTCGCCCACATACCCCTGTTGTAACCCAACATGTTCTACAGTGTGTCGACATGTTGTCTTGACCGGTTCGACCACCAGATCTGTCTCCAATGGAGCACAGAGGGAGCCTAGCGGACGATAATTCCAGTCTCATCCACATGCAGCATTAACCGTTTCTGTATTGACCGACCAAGTGCAAAAGCCATGAAACTCCATCCCATAAACTGACACACGGCTCCTGTACAATACAATTTTTGCACGTTTGCGTTCTTCCATTCAACATTCTAATACTTACAGAGGTTATTGATGTACCAGCTTCTCCTATTTGCAATGGCTTACCTCCAGTTACATTAAACTGTGATTTTGCAATGCTAATTGATTATGTATGTTACCTAGATACCTGTATTCCCAAAATTTCATTACACTACATTACTTATTTTTTGTTACTGTAATTTTTTTCCGTCAAAGTATAAAACAGTATTTGTAACTGATTTTAGAGCGTGTGTGATATCGTAAAGAAACAGTGAATTCGGTTTGTAACTGGGTTATAGTGTGAAAACTGAAAAAAAACATAGAACGCATATAATTTTATTTATTTCATCTGGAAGTTCGTTTAGTTTACTTGAAGATGGTCCATCAATCTGACACAGACGTATCAATCAGAAACACAGGAGCTAACCCTTGTGAAATGATACTACACACAAAATTAAAGGTTTACTTTTTAATGACACTGAAAGTGATGAAAGTATATATCATAACAGTTAACAAAGCAATGAAACTTTGTTGATGAGGTGGTAATTTACGTTTAATATCGGGCATGGAAATTTATTTAGTGATGTACAAATAAAACCGAGTGGATGAAATTCACTGATGAGGCAATACGGCACTGAACATTTTCTTCTGAACTGTAAAACATAGATAGATGAAATTTAATGATGAAGCAGAATGTTAGGTAGAGCATCTGGCGTAATTGTGTGTGTGTGTGTTCGTAGAGTATTTAACTCTCTTGCTGGCATCAAAAGCTGCTGGCAAAAGCTCTGGATTTATTTGGGAACCTGGTGCTTAATGCAAAAACAATTTTGTGTTACAAAACACTTTTTTACTCAATAAATTTTTCTGAACGTGTGTATATTCGATAAATAATACAGAAAACTATTTTGAGTTACAACAGTGTTCTCAATTTTGGCATGTATTTCGATAAATAATACAAGCTGTTTCGATACTATTTGAAAATGGCACAAAAAATTCAGTTCACTTAGATGATTTAGAAAACGAACCCGATTTATGCAAGACACGTGAAACGTAGACGTTTTTGGCAAGGAAATTCTTTCAGACTGTGAATAACGTTATGTATTTTCATATGTAATTCGATACTTTTGCACATGACCCAATTTAATGGCTGGTAAAATACTGCGCTGCGATCGGGAGAGCGAAACGTGCGTATGTGTTCTTCATGTGCAATAGTTCCTGGTGGGACAGAATTTTTGCTGAAGATTCTGAACTTTTGCTGTCGTAACTGCGTATCATGTTACAGCTGCAACACACATGGCTGAAGTCATGCGTTCAAGTTCAGTGATAGCATGGAAAGGTCGTAAGGTTGAAGTTTGGTCAAAGTGTTTGAGTGCCCAAAGATATACTACTAGAGACTTTCAATTGAAGCGAAAATAAATTGGATGAAACGAAAGCAAAAGATAAGAGACATATCTACGGAATCATTACTTCCCAGTAATGTGTCGTTTGCAGTTTACAAAGGTATGACACATCAACTGGACTGCCTCACCTGTTTCTCCGGTAAAATTAAAAAAAGGGGAGGAATTTTGACCAATAGGAGGCGTAGCATAAACCTTAAATAACAAACAAAATCTCAAATTTGAAATGTAGTTGTCGCTTCGTTGTGTAGAGTAGCAACAAAAATAACCTAATGAGAATATGAACTTAGATACTAAAATGCCAAAACAAACAAATTATTCTGACATGTTATGTTATGTTATGTTAACCGGGGACCTAGAAACGACGGAGAAGCTCCGTCGCCGACGCAGCCGCAGTGGTCCCCATCCCCACGACGACTGCCGCAGTCCACTTCACCCCTCCGCCTCCCCACTCCGAACCCAGGGTTATTGTGCGGTTCGGTCCCCGGTAGACCCCCCCCCCCCCCCCCCCCCGGGAACGTCACACACCAGACGACGAGTGTAACCCCTATGTTTGCGTGATAAAGTCTACGCCTACGTTGAGAATTTCTTTGCGCAGCAATCGCCGACATAGTGTAGCTGAGGCAGAATAAAGGGAACCAGCCCACATTCGCCGAGACTGATGGAAAACCGCCTAAAAACCATCCACAAACTGGCTGGCTCACAGGACCTCGACACAAATCCGCCGGGCGGATTCGTACCGGGGACCAGGTGCTCCTTCCCGCCCGGAGAGCCGTGCGTTAGACCGCACGGCCACCCGGGCGGGCGTGTTCTGACGTAGTAAGTTATTGTAAAATTACGATAGAGGCTGAAGCCGAACTCCACTGGCAACATTAGGGATTTTGGTCAGGGATGTTTTATGAGTATTTTGCTACTACAAACCCACGGTCATCATTTCAGAGTAATAATAGAACAATGATGTATTCGGTTTGTCATCCCAATAACCACAGTTGCTGTAACAATCCCTTCACAACAGTGAAGAAGCGTGAAATATACGATCACCAGAAATTTCAACAGAAGACACAGAAGAAAATTCAAACGAAGATTCAAATGGCTCTGAGCACTATGCGACTTAACTTCTGAGGTCATCAGTCGCCTAGAACTTAGAACTACTTAACTAACCTAAGGACATCACACACATCCATGCCCGAGGCAGGATCCGAACCTGGGACCGTAGCGGACGCTCGGCTCCAGACTGTAGCGCCTAGAACCGCCCGGCCACTCCGGCCGGCTCAGACCAAGGAAGTACTTTCTTGTCACAATGATTTCAATCGGTTCTATCAGTGTACACTATTGCACATTACAAATGCAGATCTGTTATCTATTATTCCCAGAATTGACCACCTCGAACACGGCAGCGTGTGTAGCGGCTGTTAATGTGCAACTAGAACTGTCAGTGAAACAAACCCGGGAAAGTTAATTAGCAACACTGAATTGCAATTTTGGCGGCGTAGAGTAAAGTGGTCATTGTTGTTGTCAACCACAAGTACCGTGAGTGAATGGAACGTGTTTGCTTCAAAATAATACACACTGTGCATGTGTCGATATTTGCACTCTTGTGTAAAAATTTTCTCTGCAGTACGATTACCAGGATAAATAGCGATCGAAATCACATGAAATGAAATTATTCTGTAACGATCTCCAGGAGACCACCCATGCCTTGTGCCAAAATACTCAGAAAATATCCTCGAACAATCTCCTAAATTTTGTTTGTGGAGTTCTTATTCTTTCTCCGTAATAAAAGACTTTGGTTGCTTTTCCGTTTAGACATCGCTTACGATAAGTTTTACAATAATAAGGATCGCCTTTTACAGTTGCCTGAGGATGACTGCTACCATTTGAAACCGATCATTTATACGATGAAGATTAACATCCTAGTCTATGAAAAGCTTCGTACCATTTACAAAAATTACAAGTCACTGCTCAACGTACCTTAGAAGCTGTTGATGGGTTTCAATACAGAGGCACAAATCTCTGTATAATTTGTATCTGGGACTTTTAATTGTGTGCTGCTTGCGACTTAACCCGTCGTCTTGCATCTTCAGATGGGCCACGCGCGAAGCGAGGATCTTGATCTGCGCGGCCACGAGGATCATGATGGACACGAAGAGGCAGTCGATGCCGAAGCTGATCTGCGTCATCCACGATACAGCAATGCACTGTGCGGCGTAAGACAGCACGTAATAATTGCTGTTGTTGTCCCAGGGATGCTGCGCTAGAGGCAAGCGGCGTTCACCCCAGTTCATGATGAGCGGCATGGGGTACCACGTGACGTACTGGGACACCATGAGCAGCAGCATGGCCGTGGTGAGGCGCGCCGCGGTCCTCTTGGAGCGCCACAGCAAGTGCCCGAGGACCGGGTCCTGAGAGCAGGATTCGCTCTGTAACAGCATCAGATCGTCCACTCGTCGGACCAGAGCGAAGTACTGTCCTCTGTGCCACAGGAACAGAGTCGTCTTCACAACGATGCTACCGATGTTGAAAGTACTAATGAGTACCAGCGTCGCTTCCTCCATGTCTCCCCATATGTAGGAGACGTATGTCGAGGCCTCGTTAACGTACCAGATGCCCAGAGCTAGGTTGATGACGCTGTAAACGTGGAATATTCGGTACCTTGACAGCGGCCATGCTCCAAATAAACACAAGTGGCGCATATTCAGCTTCAAGACTGACCGCTCGCTTTCCGACCATGATAAAGGCAGCTCCGTGTCACCCTTTTCCCTACTTTTCATCGCTCCTCTTCCACCTGCAGCTCAGGATACTCCGCCTGAATAGAGTTCCGTAAGACAGACCAGTGCAGACAGTGGAGCGAAATTTAAACTACTGCAGTCCTTTCAGCTTCTCGATCCATTTACGCTGAACGTCACTTGTATTCATATATATACATGAGTGCAGTAGTAAAAAATTGAGAGGTCGAGACGAATTTCCATTTATCAAGTAATATTTCAGCATTTTGTTGTTGATTTATTCATCTTCCTCAATTAGTATCGTCTGAGTTATGTAACGTAAACAAACGCAGTAAGTCAATAGGGTTTAATAATATAGCTTCAATGAAACATTAAACAGTCCGGTTGACAAGATCACTTAAAAGTCATGTGGCCATATACGTTGCTCATCCAATCAGAAAATGATTAATAATGACAATACTTATATAAATATGTGTCACATTCTGTCAACAAACCTTGGCGTATGCCACTGTTAACACTTTATTTGGGAGGTAGTAACACTTTGAAATAACAATCTCAGGCGTTTTTAAAAGAGATCATTTTCGCCGTTGACTGTTGAATGTATTTATTTTCACAAATACAATTTCAGTCTTAGGGCCGTTCTGAAGTGGTTTGCTACAAACAACGACGTGTACTCATGTAATCGTCGTATCTGAGTCTTATAACAATGTTAACAGCCTTAACACAAATCCCGATGCACAACTGTGATGGTACATTGCGTCAGTTCACGTGTAAGCAATGCCCAAAGGCAGTGGTTAATTGGGATATCTGTTGAGTACTTAACATTGTCACATGGCTCAGATACACCAATGATATGAGTACACGTCGGAGGATTTTTGAAATTTTATGTCTGCTGAAGCGCAGTCTTTTTCTGGACACCATCTCACTATGACCTGTAGGTCGAAATTCCAAACGTGAACATAGATACTTTCGACAGTGAATGGCGAAACTGATGTCCTGTAGAAAGCTCGACATGGCTAGACGTAGTATACCGATCTTAAGCATGTGCGTAATGTGATTTAAGTACTCAAAAAAGCTCACTACAACAATACCTCACCAGCAAAGTTATTTAAATAAATAAATATTAATCGAAGGATTTTATCACTCAATGAAACATTCGAAGATTCATACGTTCCATTCAATAAAAAAAAAGTGTACCTCGACATGGATTAGCTTGCTCTCTTTGCTACCAATATTACGGTGATGTGCGAATCTAAAGGCATAGCCACAGTCTACCTTGTTTCTAATTTTGTAATGTTTTATGCAGCGTAACAAACGTATGAAGTATATATGTAACAAATTTAATATTATTTTGTTTGAATTTGAGACGTCTTTGATGGATAAGTTTGCAGCACACAACATTCTAAAAAAAAAAAAAAAAACTCAGAGAAATGGCCGCTAAGTTATCTTTTGTATGCCTCGGTAACTTAGAAGAAACATGAGCTTAAAACCAACCAACAGCAAATTGTACTTGTCTAATTTGTGTATTCGTCGTTATCCTTCTGTTAGCGGAAACTTGTGATAATGGTACGACTATATCACACCAGAAAGCCAAAGGAAGAAAGCGAAGACGTTCTAGGCAACACAGTTTCCACACTTAGCGATAGAGGACGAGAAATACCTGTTGCTACGTACGCTATGAAAATAATACGTATTTCAGACTGAGCATTCACAAAGTGTCAAATTACAAGTTCTCGTGCTGTACCGATCCATTATCGACTGCGAACCATATATGGTAAATTACTGTGATAAAAGATGTCTAATTGCAACGGTGTAAAGTAACTGGGCTTAATAACATGGATTCACACTTTTTTATACCTCAGATACTATATTTTTGTACTATACGTCTCTGTCGAAACCGTTAAAACATGTAGTTAAAAAATTATTTTGTATTGCATTTACTCACCAGTTCGGCAACTGATGCCCCACATATTTTCTACGATGCAACCACAATATTGGCTACTAATGGAAAGACGGGCAGTACTGGATGTAACCCGAAGGTGAGCACGGCATGATGCTACAGAGCGTAGCTCAACTAAGTACTCGACGAGTAACGCACAACAGTGCTACAGTGCTAATGGTGTTGATACGAAGCAGAGTAATGGCAAAGATAAAGAAATCAAACATTGCAGTATACCTATAACAACAGTTGTTGAAGTTGACATTTCATCACAAAGAAACCAAAGGATTTTCGCACGGTGAAAAAGGAGTGGCAGATGAAATATTAGCATCTCTGCAAGATGTGTCAGTGGAATGTGTGATATAGTATACGCTCTACTGTGCGGACAGTGTACATGAGAAGTAAAAAGATGACGATACGTGCTTAATAACTGAACGTGGTACTGAAGCAGGTTTCATGCCACGTAGTTCATCACCCTTGTCGGACAGGGAGCCACAAATCCCGTCGTAGTGAAGGACATTCGTTGTCAAACTATTATGACATGTTTTGTGTATTTCCACTCAGCAGTGTCGTACGGAGTAATTTTCTCGGTAACTCACCACCTACAAAGAAAGTATTGATCGCACAAAAGCGAGCAGTAAGAGTTATATATGATGTTTATCCAGTGATGTCGTGCAGGTACCTGTTCAACGAGCTAAAAGTTTTAACTTATCATCACAATACATATTTTCGCTAATGAAATTCCTCACAAACAATCCATCACAATTTCAGAAGAACAGTGATGTACACTCGACAGCAAAAAAAGTGGGTCAAACCTGAATTCCAACGTGTAGGCTGCACCTGAATGTACGCAACCAACATAGAATATCTGTGTTGCACATCGTCGCAACCCTCCACAGTACAGTTGTTGTAAGATACACAATGGGTACCGCTAGAGACTAGTAGAGAACACCGGTCTTTATGACAGTCCATCCAGATGCAAAGTAACACCATGATAGTACAGAAGAGATCAGACAGTCCTTAACGTTTGTAAACTAAACTTAGTTACAAGAAGTGACATTTCAAACGTTATGGGACAACTAATTTTGTCACATAAATCGTTCAGTAATCCTTAGGCACAATTAAATATTTGAGACAGTATATGGATTTATAAAGTTGTATGGCAATTGGAAACAATTTCTTTGCTGTCTAAAAGGTTTACCCAACACATGCTGAACGTCGTTCAACGTTCAACGGGGAGTGGTTTCGCATCAACTTTATGTAATACTAAGCAGTTAAAAGAAAACCTGATTACTGGCGGCAAGCACTCTACGGAAATCCCAACATTAAAAGCGAATCACAACTAATATCATTGTTCACATTACTAAACAACAGTTACTTGTACACAAAGTTGTACTTTAAATGACATGGCCAACGTCTTTGCTCTGGATGCGGATGTAAACCCAGCCATTGTTAACCAAGCAAAGCTTTGTGCCTTATCGAGACTCGACCACTAGGCAGGAAGAGACGTCAAATACTGACGTTTGCACCATCATCAGTTATCATTTCTCAACTTGAGCGCAAATGAGGATAATGTTTGTACGAAACCAGGAACCCTAACATGACATTTACCTTCTTGGTAATTAAACTCGAAAGACGTTGTATATTGTTGCATTGTCAAGGAACAAAGGATGCAAATTTTTAAAATTGAAAGGCCATCATGTAATGCTGGTGACAAGGATGCGAACCCCGCACCTAATCGGATTGTTGAATAAGTACGTAAAATCAGAATGTAGATATCACAGTTTGTCACCAGTAGTGAAGTTGGAACCTTAAATGACGACTGAAGTTGTATTGCCTGACCGAGATTCGAATCCGGCGCCTACCGCCGTCATTGTCTAACCAGGAACAGGCGAGAAATGTCCAATGTTGGTCCACCATTAGCGAGATGTGCGCACGTTTAGCTAGAAATAAGGCGACGAAAACGTCTATGCTGACTGAGAGTCGAACGCCGCACACATGGTTATGAAGACACGTTAATAATCAAATTCTTATTCAGTAGTAGCTAGGAGTAGCATGTTTAGTTGCAAACCTTAAAGCCTTTCTCATCCCTAGTAACGTGTTGCCTAATATCTGCGATATCATGGTTTTAATTTACAAGTGGATTGACTGCGGTAAAGAGCAATGTTCTCTAGTAGTCGTGTATCATTGAGATGTAAATGAAGTGCCTCAGCAGAAAGTAATTTCCGTCGTGCAGGACATATTGTTTCAGAGACACTGAGTACATGTTAGAAGTGCACAAAACATGTATTATATACTACGTATATACTATTATTAGGAGAAGCTGGCGCCGAACCTCTTTACTTTTACATTCCGCTTAGTTGTCGTGGTTGAATACACATTTTCTTAAGGCTACATCTAATGCAGAGCGCTTACAAGAAAGAATAGATTCCTGCGTCATGCTATTGCTAGCTAGGTGAAATATTTTGTGGTAGCTATGTTTAAAATGAATGTATTTTTGAACGTATTGTTCGTCAAATATTTGAATCAATCGTCAACTGTAGGTGTGCCGGCACATGTTATAGCATAATAGCTGTAGCTGCGTTTACACTACAGACTTGGATAGGTTAAGTGTAACTTTTGAACCTTCAAGGGGTGATCGTGACCTTGCGGCTGGGGTCTGTACTAGCGGCGGCTCGCGAGCTACGGGCCAGCCAGGTTGGCCGAGGCGAGACGGAGGTGGCATTGGTGGGCCAACAGCCCGGGACGAGCCAGCACGGCAGCGCCGCATGTCTCTGCCTCTGCCGCTCCGTTTGACGTAAATATGTTTACCTCCTCTCCTGGCATCAGTATAAGAGCGGGAAGCAGTAATATACATCAGGCTGTCTGCCGTAATGGCGCACTGGGAGAGGTCTATTCAAGATTGAGTCGAACGTGAAGCAGTTGCGGCGGGAGATCTACTTCCCCGGCTCCAGTGACACGATTCGCCGAAGACAGAGGGACGCTGGACTGCATACACGACGATCCGCCGTGAAACAAGAGCTCAGCGAAGACGACGTTTTATACCGGCTAGCATTTTCGGAGCTCCATCTGAGGGCGTCGTGGAAGAATGTCATTTTCACTGATGGGAAGATGTTTTCCACCAGTAACGACGGTCCATGAATCGTTTACAGACTGCAAAGGACTCGCCATCGACGGGAATATGTAACCACGACGGGAAGAAGTGGCCGACTATCTGTTCTTCACAGGATAGAAGGAACTCCGGACAGCGTGCAGTATGCCCTCATATTGGAAAATGTGATGCTTCCGTCCGTACGAATGCTGTACGCAGAAGGGGACTTCACATTGCAAGAGGACCATTCTCCATTTCACAAGTCTGCATTTGTTCAGCAGCGTCTCTCCACGATTGGCGTCAACGATATGGACTGGTCGCCACGGGCGGCTGGTATGAGCCCCATGGAAAACATGTGGGCTGAGGTCGCCAGAGTTCGCAGCTCGTGGTCGTGCGGTAGCGTTCTCGCTTCCCAAGCCCGGATTCTCGGGTTCGATTCCCGGCGGGGTTAGGGATTTTCTCTGCCTCGTGATGACTGGCTGTTGTGTGATGTCCTTAGGTTAGTTAGGTTTAAGTAGTTCTGAGTTCTAGGGGACTGATGACCATAGATGTTAAGTCCCATAGTGCTCAGAGCCATTTTTGAGGTCGCCAGAACATTAACAAAGAACTCGCCACGAAACCAACCAACTACTGCAGACGCTCTTTGGGACTGCGTCCTAGAAGCCTGGGACGAAGTTCCTTCTTCAGGCTGTTACGTCCGACGGTTTATACATTCTATGCCAAGACGCATGATAGAAGTACAAAATAACGAAGGATTCTGGAAAAAATATTAGACTCCCTAAAATGTATTGTTATGTCATCTTTTGCGTCATTTTTCCTGATTGGGAGCTAGTGGATGATCGCGTGGCAGCAGAAAAGATACAATATGGGTTAGTTTTCCTTTGAGTTGCCTTTTTAATTCAAGTGGGTTTCTTTTGAATATACAGTTCGTGAAATATTCTATTTTGATTTCATTTATACCTTGTCTAGATACTTAAAAAACTATTCAGCGTAGATGGACTCTGTCACAGTAGTGTTTGTTATTTCAAATACATCTCTCTCTTCCCCTCCAACCATGAATATACCCATCGTCCTCCACACAACACGCAAACGATTTCGCATTATGTTTACTCGTTTTTAATATCTCCTCTATTCTCTCTCACACTCTCTCTCTCTCTGACACTATCACCGTAAGTGCCCTTCTATTCCATTCCCCCAAAACTTTATAAACTAATCTAGCGGTTTCCATTGACGCCACATTTTATCTTTTAATTGCTGCTGTCTTTACTCTCTGTCATTCCTCTCAACACCTATGAAACCGTATTCTTTTATCTCCTCTTCCTCATAACCCATTCTTCGTTCTGAGAACAGTCCTTCCTTATCTATCGATCCTAAGATAAAACGAACTGTGCCACTCATCTAAGTAAGCAATACTTTGCAAGCATTTCGCCCTTATATTTTGCACTTCTGCATTTCTATCCATTCCCAGATCCCGCTCTCCTTCCTGTTACCCGTCCCTTGACATCTGCATCTACATCTAAATGAATACTCTGCAATTCATAATTATGTGCTTGGCAGGGGGTTCTGTGGTCTGGTGGATTAATCTTGTATTGATGTGTAAAACGTGTAGGTTCACATCTCATGTCAGGCGTAGATTTTAACACACACAAATAACTCTCCTTCACTCCTAGTAACGCCAAGTGCAGAACGCCAGTAAGCTCCATGCTTCATTATCCGCAGTAAAGATAACATCCCTTCGCTGCCGACTGGGGCAGAACGGCATTCGTTTCAGCTGTGACAGATGGAGGAACCCCGGAAGGCAGAGACTCTGTCACCAGCAAGAAGTCATAAACTAGAAAACGTATTTCATTTATGAACCAATGGCCATGTAAGTTCACAAGGCTCTTCCTTTATTTCAAACTGAGACGTTGAAAATTGTGGTGCTGGACTGGGATTCGAATTCGATTTCACCGTGTTCCCCAAGATTGAAAACTCTTCTAGGCTTCCTCGAAAGGCACCTATCTGGTTCAAATGCCTCTGAGCACTATGGGACTTAACATCTGAGGTTATCAGTCCCCTAGACTTAGAACTACTTAAACCTAACTAACCTAAGGACATCACACACATCCATGCTCGAGGCAGGATTCGAACCTGTGACCGTAGTGGTCGTGCGGTTCCAGACTGGAGGGCCTAGAACCGTTCGGCCACACCGGCCGGCGCACCTCTCTGGTTTAGAATCCTGATCAGCACAAAATATTCATTATTTCATTTCAAGCCCTAGCATGTGCACTCCGAACTACTAGCGAGAAATAACTGCATTTTCAATGTCTCTTCGTGCATTGTCAGCTGTAACGTGTTCGTTTCAACTCAGAGCCACATGACGAGCTTTTTATCACAACATTACAAGATCAAACGTTTGCTTACATCTTTTCAATTTCAAACATTCCTCTCCGTCCTACTGGCGAAAACGGATTTGGGTTTGACATTGCGTTCGTTTTGATCACCAAGGACGATATGTTGTCGATTCAACTTCTAGCCAGCAGAGTATTTTCCATTACATCATTGAAGGTACAAACAGGCCACTCCTAGCTATTATTGAAAAATAATGTAATAGTTAAAGTGTCTTCATGACCACGTGTGCGGGGTTTGAATTCCATTCAGCACAGAAGTTTTCGTCGCCTGATGACTAGCTAAACATGCGCATATCTCGCTACTGGTGAACCAACAATAGCTATTTATCGTCTGTTCCTGGCTAGAAAACGACGGCGCTAGATGCTGGGTTCGAATCCCAGTCAGGCAAAAGCAATTCCATCGTCATTTAAGGATCCAACATCTCGCTATTGGTGAAAACATTTGATATTTAACTTCTGATTTTACTAATTTCGTCAACAATCCGATTAGGTGCTGGATTCGCATCCCTGTCACAAGATTTCCACGGTGGCATTTCAATTTCAAACATGAGCATACCTTTTTCCTTGTGAATGACACCATGTTAAACGTCGTTGGGGGTAGTTCCCAGGAAGATAACTGTTATGACAAGATTCCCAGTTCAGTACAAACATTTTCCTCAGTTATTTTCAGGATCTGAATTGATAACTGATACTGGTGCAAACGTCTATGCTTCACGTCTCTTTATGCCTAATGATCAGGTCTGAATAAGGCACAAGCAAAGCTTAGCTTGGTTAGCAATGGCTATAGGTGCTGGGTTTCAATCCAGGTCCAAAACGACAACGTTGGTCATGTCATTTAAAGTTCAAATTTGTGTACATGTAGCTGTTGATGTGTTACAAGGACAATGATATTACTGGTGATTCGCTGTTAACGTTGAGATTTCCGTAGATGCTTGTTGCCGTTAATCGTGTTTTTTTACTGGTTCATCCAATATCCAGTTTCCAGAGCTACTCGCCGTAGAGCGACGTTCAGCACGTGAATGGAAAACCTTTTCGAGAGCGAAAAACTTTTTTCCAATTGCCGTACAGCTTCGTAACTCCATATTTAATTTTGACTAAGGATTACTGTACGATATATGTAAAATAATCGGTTTTCTCAGAACTTTTGGAATGTCACTTGTTGTAATTAAGGTTAGTTTATGAGTGTTATGGGGCGCCTCATCGCTAAGAACGTGTTTACTAATATGTTTTGTATGACGATATTAGTTGACGCTTAGACTGACGCCCATAAAGACCTTTGGTCTCCAGTAGTCTCTTGCGGTACCCATTGTGTGCAGTCAAACGAATGTACCCCATGGGGTTTTGGTGTTTAGAGGACCTGCAACACAGCTACGTTATGTTGGTTGTATTCGGCAGTGACGCACTGTTTTTGCTGTCAAGTGTACATACCTCTAACACTAGAGGTAAAAAAATGACGTTCCTAACCCCTGGTTAAAGTTGTCAGAGAGGAGTTGTATATGCACCAATAATTTTTTTTTCAGCTGCCGAAGAACATAAAATGCCTGACAGATAGCGAAGCAAGTTTTAACTGTAATTTAAAAATCATTTCGCCTGGACAGCTCCTCCTAGTCCATTGAGGAATTATGCTTAATAACTGGTAACCAGTAAAAAGAAAAGAAAACTTGTTTTTAACGCGTAGTTGTGTTAGTAAGAGTAAAATGGTAATGCGTTCATTAATGTTAACAGTAACCATAAATGCATATCCTGTACTCTGGATAAAAGAATTGTTCAAATGATCGATGGAACATATAACTAACTATCTAACAGTGATGTTAACCAGAACAATGTAGAAGGCCCCAACCAACAACACCCAAGACGAGAACTTCCCCCCAGAACACAGTGTCACTTAAACCGTGTAAGGACTGGAACACTAAAACTGAATTCATGATGTGCGAGTGGGGTATCACTGACAACCGAATGTGTGATTGTGAAATTGCTGAACAAACATCGCTACATATAGTACAAGATTGCCCGTTGGGTAATTTCTCTTTAAAATGGATGGATTTTAAAGAGGCCTGCCCTGTTGCTCCTGAAAGGCTGTCTCCTTTGGATTTAACTTTATAATGAATTATGGCTGACTTCTACTATAACTATGCTCTCATATGAACATTATATATACTTTTGTTTGTTGTATTTATATCAGTATTTGTACTATATCTGAGTCATGTGGAGCATATTGTACGTATTTTTTTATACATTATGTATTTTAATCATATCATTGTTTGTACTTGCACTTGTAATGCCACACGATAAATAAATAAACTAGTCTACCTGACGTGAGGTCGTAGGCAGGCGTACATTTCATCGATAAGTACTGAAAATGGACTGCTTTTATCTTTTACTTATTACGACGGTTTCTCTAGTGTATAGTGCCATAACATTAGTCGTGAGAGCGTGCAATTTTGTTCTACCTAATTGCACATCTGAAGTTAATTGACGGACATCATTAAATTCGGGCATGTAGTTTACTCCCATAGTCAGAGGAATTGCAGCTGTATACATGTTTTACCGCACGATAAATTTTATTGAACGCTACTGGTGTATTTTCTCTTTTAAACCTCCAAATGCTAGTACAAGGAAACATTTCTTGATTGCACCGATGAAGGCTGTTCTGGCCGTTTCTCCCTTGAATAAGAGAATTAACCTCATTGCTGTGTACACTAACAGAAGATGAACAAACCACACATATTGTCTATTGCCTGTCATTGGCTTGACTAATACAACTGGAGAAATGTTTCATCATGCATCCACTCCTTTTTAAAACCACAAGAACGACGAAGACCTTTTTTCTGGGTTGGGTATCCATATTTTGCGTTAATTACTTGGTATTCTTTATAGTATTTCTGTAACATTCAAAAGAGTAAAATCTAATTTACCACAATAATAGATATTAAAGAAGGTAATATACCTAAAGAAAGTCTTGGCTGTAAAGCAATGATTATAAACGATTAAAATGGTCTTGCAATATACTAGTAATAACTTTATAAATCAGCAGAAACCTTCGTTTCTGTCATGATTTATTAATTAACAAGTAGGTTAGATACACAGTCAAAACACAGCACACAATAACGTCAAAACGCAACTGTGTTCTGCTCTGAGGTTCAGCTGAGGGGTTGGGTGGCGGACACAGCTGGTGGCAGCCAAAAACAAGAAAGAGACGGACAACGAGCACTCGCTTAGGTTAGGTTCAAATTTACGAAAGCAGCAGGTACAAGCTGCTGGCAACTGTGCACCAAATGTGCAATTTTGCAAAGCAGTTGATAAATTAATGATACGAATGGAATTTTGGTACCCAACATCGAAAACGCGGTGCCACATCCTACATTTTGGTGAAAATAATAACTGGCAATCCACACTACAGCACGAATCTCTTGTTCATGTTTTTATTCTTATTTCTGAGTGTGCATATACTTCAGCTATTTATCTTTCTTATAACACTCTTGTTAAGTGCAACATGTAAAACTGAATGTAATATCAGTAACTGTTATACGAACTGTGAAGCAAGAGCTATTGCTGCAGTAGATCAGAGAGAGCCAATGTGCGTGCAGTGTCGATATCCTGCGCGGGTATGCTGTTTGAAACGTATTAGCATTTGTTTATTTTACTTATGTATTTATTTGTTGATTTATTTAAGCTGATCCAATTAGGATCATCCGGACATCTCTCATCACACAATGATTTCACATATACTGTACTTTTCTTACATCAGTGTTGCCTAAGAAATAACAATTTTAATGTAGCATATTGAATTAAAAAGGTTTGTATATGTGTAGGTATAAAATGCGTTAATAATACTGATTGTGAACTAATAAAGTTGATACTGGGTGTTTTTCTACTACTTCTGGGACTGCCCCTAACAATGAAAATAAACATTAGTAGGATATATAAAAAGAATTTATAGTTCTATGAAACAGATGTTTTCTGACATAGCGGCTTCTGGGGAAGAAGACTGCACCAGCTAATGAAACTGGCAAGTAAAGAAGAATTGGTTGGAGAGCAGAATGTACAGGGGTAACTAGTGCACACAGCGACTACGTTAGTCATCATTGTTGCTTCAGTAGATATGACATTAATGTCTTCTGAAGCTGGAGATCTTATTCATTTCTCTCATATAATGCGGATAGTTATTCGTGAGTCGGATTCTTGCTGCTGAGAAAGACATCGAGAACGTGGCTGAACGACATAGTGGGACAGAAGGGATGTTGCTCTAATGGGAACGGGTGTTTCTGCCATGTTGTTCAGACAACAGCGTCAAGGTCGAGGAGAGATACGATGAAGAGCGTACGTTCATTAGATAGTGCAGAAGACAAAGAAACAGTAGATCTCCGCGCTAATGTGCACGCAGCCAGGACAGCTGCGTACGTGCTGGTGAAATATGATAAAGGAGTCGAATATATAATGAACACAGGCATTCTTAACCAATTCTAGGTGCAGTAGGCTTTCCTGGGTAAGACCTTCCGTGATAGCATCACCTTAATAAATAATTGGAATTATAAGTGATTGTGTAAGGTTCTTTTTCAGGTCAAGAGGGAAGATTTTTTTATTCATATATCGCTGTAGGTCATGGACAGATACTGAAGCCTTCTTGCACTTTACAGTTACGCTCTTAGTCCAATTTAGATTTTCATCTATTATTACTCCTAAACCCTTTGCTGACTAGAGAAGCTGATATTTGTCTTAGAGTAGAGATGAGAGGGATTCCCGATCTTTCAGGGTAGTGAGCCTAGTATGACGACCTAGTACCAGTCAGCTTTTGGACAGGTTGAGCTATAATCATATACTCTATGCCCATCTTAATAGTGCACACAAGTTGGTTTTCAGATTCTACATAGCTCTGTTCACATTTATTGTCTTAATATTTACATACAACTGGTGGTCATCAGCGTATAGGACAAAACTGACATCACGTCATTGACAGCCAATGAAAACGCTGTAGTACCTAGTAACAAAGTCTAGGGGACACCAATGCTACCTGCCTCCATCGTGAATCTATCGTGCCGGATGTGACGCACTGCTGGCGAGAAGTCAGGTACGAGCGAAACTATTGCTCTGCACTTAGCGAGATATTTTGGGTGCAAATTTTGGCAAGTAAAATTTCAAGGACAACAGTGTCAAAATCTTGACTGAATTCTAAGGAACACGAGATAGTCGCGTCTTATGCTTCCGTAGTAAACTCCAGCTTACGTGTTACCTTTTATTACATCAGATGTTGTGCTGTTATGTTCACAGAAAACTGATTCGTATTTGTCTAGGTCTTTGTCTGTAATTAGATAGTTAGTTAGTTAGTCGTGGGCCATATATTCTAAGACCCCGAACAGTGCAGGAAGAATTCGAGTAGATCGGTAATCAGAGAGAGCTGTGGCAACGTCCTTTTTAAGTAGTGGCTTAACTATTTCCTTCTCGCTTTCAAGGAGCGATTGAAGACATCTCTTATAGTGGGCTAACTTCATCATTTACTCTGTGGTGTCATCGTGTCCAGCTGACGCTGATCTCATATGCATGATGGCGTTTTTCGCGCTGTAGCAGGTAACATTATTTAGATATAATTTTTTCGTGGATACAGACATGTACCCCATGAGCTTGTCGGAGAGTTTCATTTGCGGTTCAGCTGTTGTTGTAGGTAATATGAGGCACCGGTTCAGTTCTTCAGATGAGCTGGGACGATGGGATCTGCAGCAGCTCCATTGTCTATACCAAGACCACCCACAAGCTAGCTGGTCTGTTTCTGTTGTTGGTTAATGAGTGAACATGTGTGAGTTTAGCATTTCTCGCAGCCAGACACACTGTTTCGCTTTAGCTTGTAACGGATATGTTTTTCTGACTTAGGACATAGTTTGTATGTCCGAAATGCAGCATTTCCGAGATTCGTGAGATGTGTCTTAGATCTTCAGGTAGCTGAGATTTACTTTTCCTTCTTCCTTTTCCGGTCTTCAGGGGAGCATATTTTTCATATAGTTAAATAAGTCTGTTAGTAGATCCAAGAAGTTTTTCGTTTATGTCCTAGAGGTAGTAGAAGACGTTCCCCAATCTATTTCTTGCACCTCAGTTGCAAGTTCAGATAAATTAATGTATTTGAAGTCTCAGTCAGCTGTGATTCATTTACGGAATAGTCTGGTGAGTGCACATACGTCATGAAAATACCGTCATAGGTGACATGGCAGGTGCAGATATTTGAAAGCAACGAATAACTCTATTTGTGGAGTTCTTGCAAATATATATGTGACAGCGTGGTCTTGAATAAAATCACACACACACACACACACACACACACACACACACACAGGAACACTCACTCCCGCTCTCACTCTCTCTCTCTCTCTCTCTCTCTCATTCTCTCTCTCTCTCTCTCTCTCTCTCTCACACACACACACACACACACCAACACACACAGATGTACAAATATACTGCTGAATACTTATGTTTTGAATACATTTTGGACAAAGTATTGACGTGAACTTTATGAAAGAAAAAACGGTTGACCGTTTGAATCCTACGAGCTTCGTGGAGTGTTACAAGCTGCAATGGCAATGCACACGCCAGTTAATAGTGGTAGTCGTCATTTGAAACAAATTATTTGCAGCAAATTTGCAGAAACAAATGTACTTTAAGATTCTTATTTCATTTGCAACTTAATGGACTTCTGAGCGCATTAAATCAGTTAAACCTCCCTGTATAAATAGTTAAGCTATTTACATCTGCCGGCCAAGGTGGCCGAGCGGTTCTAGGCGCTACAGTCTGCAACCGCGCTACCGCTACGGTCGCAGGTTCGAATCCTGCCTCTGGCATGGATGTGTGTGATGTCCTTAGATTAGTTAGGTTTAAGTAGTTCTGAGTTCTAGGGGACTGATGACCTCAGATGTTAAGTCCCATAGTCCTCAGAGCCATTTGAACCATTTATTTACATCTTGTGTAACTGATTAGCTGAATTGTGAAATCGTTAAGGTGACGCGTATGCTAAAAACGGTATAACAAACGTCAACGAACACTGCCTCCGAGTGAAAGTGGATTTTACGTTCCATCGAAGCAGTATATTTGATGTTAACATTTGTACAGTGTTTATCAGTAACGTTACTGACGTTCACTGACGGACTCCAATCCAAACTGCAACAACAGTTACTACCGACCAACCTACACTCAGTGGGATATGACGGAAGGATAAGACTGATGCTGAGTGGATCAGCTACCGGGCAAGGAGACGGATACATTTCATCACCGACACATCTAGTATAATCTCGTCGTTACCACAGCCGAACTGTCGTCACCTCCGCAACTCACCGACCATGCACAGATAAGCTGCAACGTAAAGCTCACTCTTGCTATTTCCAGACTCAGAAAGTACTTTAAACAGTGTCATTTGTAATTTTTGTGACAGTTTTTAAGGACATTGGAGTCTCTATAAATAAATGTAGCTTTTCACTGTAAGTGTTCACAATTTAATATTGATACTGTACCACTTCTATCGTTTTCTTTTATTTCCGTTTGGTTGTAATGGCATGTGTTTCTATGTATCTTTTGGAGTGCTGCGTTACGAAAAAGGTGTAGTCGTTTTATTAGTCTTATCTTCCTATTCTATTATGATATATGGTAGTCTGCGTGATCTGTGGTACCATTAGTTTCCAGTTTCTTGTTACAGTAAATATTACACAAGTACCTTAACATTATCCCTTCAAGACGTTCCTGCAAGTATTTCAGTCATTTGTATCCCCTTCTTCGTCTACACCAAAGTTTGTTTCGCCTTCAGTCGCTGCTAACAAAGAAGGAAATGGCAGTGGTTCGCAGAATACGTCAAAAAGATTCAGAAACACCACTTGTATACAGCATTCAAACTTAACCAAGAAATACGATTTTTAATCTTTAACAACCTAAATGTATCGACGTATGTATCTACATTTCCAAAATGACTACAGAAGATGTTTTGTAAATGAAAGCGAAATTCATCTGGCATAAAATTCTATTTAACTAAATGAAGTAAGCTTAAGACAGAGAATTCAGTAGTACCTGAATTCTAGAGCTGTTGTGGAGGACAGACATGCAAACAAACATGATATTACAAACATTTTCTCTGATTATAATTACTAAGAAAAATCAAATCAATGATCTAACGAATTTATCATAGTTCACCTCATTAATCATCTTTTGGTATAGACCTATGCAGTAATAGAGCAATTGCAAAGGAAATATTCATTGTAAAAACATGAGCAATGAAAACTATTAGTGCTCTTCATAAACAGCAAACTTATAGGCATATATTCAAGTAATTAAAACTCTGTCACACCTGATCCATAAAATTTTTTAAAAAATAATGATATCCACTGCCACAGTACTGAAAGAAGCAATCTGTACTTCCCAAAACTAAATCTGTAATTGACTCAAATTGTCATTGAATCAACAGCATTAAAAATCTTCCTCTTGTTAAAAGATTTTCACTAATCACAAAACTAATTATGATGAAAGCATGATGATGTTAAATGATCTGTAAATGCTTGACATGCTTTCATATTCACAAACAGATCATGTATTCATAATCTATAAATATATTTCTTCTACATCATTTCAAGTGAGCCAGAAGTCTATGGAGCACAGAACTGACAAAAAAACTAAAAGGAAACTATGAATATGAACGTAAGCTACTAACAAAATTTCTTGAATCACTCCATACAATCCGCAATACGATATACTTAATGTCTGTGGGACATCTGGAAATGTATGAAAAAGTGTTTAAACAAATTTTCATTGCCAATACAGATAATAAAATATTTTCAATGGCTTTGAATAGACGCACTATATGAGAGTACTCAAACCTTTGCAGTCTTGCATTTAAGTGACTTCATGCTAATTGATTTTAACATTTTTGGAAGTATGTCGAATTCTTATAAGAGTTCTGAGATTTTTTTTTATTTGCTGCTTTAATATGAGTTTGTATTAAATATATGAGACTTATTGATTCTTCCATTTTAAAATTATCTTTACAGTGTATATTCAATTTTTCTAATTTTATTTAACACCCAATCAGCATTACTAAATAAGGTTACAGTTGCCAAATACTGGAGCCACATCTCTTCCAAACCTCATCAAGATATTTCTGAGGAACTGTCATTCAGTTAAGATCATTCATGTCATTCAGTTAAAATCATTCATGTCATTTATATCAAAATGAATGTTACCATTATGAATGAGGTTTTTCTAGCAAACATTTTTTTCAGTTTGATACAGTGGTTGAACCTACGTTTAAGTATTACCAATTTCTGCTTCTGAATATGTTATTATTCTGAGAAAAGATTAATTTTCCATAAACACAGTAACTTTTTATTCTTAAATGGAAGTAAAACAGTGAAATCTCTGACATGAACTATTCTCACAGTAAATCGCTGTAGCTTACCCTCTGCCTAATGGCAAGAATTTCAACAAATACTTGATCAATATGTGTATTCTTATAAGTACACAACTGTCATATGATATCTCACTTTTAATTTACAAAAAGAAAAAAAAAACTGTTAACAGACTATGGAACTTAGAAGTTCATGTCAATTCTCTAAGTAAATCATCATTTTCATAGAACCTAATCAGAAATTGGATTAATCCTTTAATATTCTTACGATAGTCAGTACTGCACATAGAAATTCACAATTATCTTTCAAGGAAATCAATAGTGTCCATTTCATTTAGTTAACATCTTGGGATCAAAAGTTAAAATGTTTATTCTACTCCTTAAGACTGGTAATTTCATCTAGATTTGCCATCTGTGGATAGTTCTTAGGAATTCTATTGTGACTTTATTGAGAGATGTAAATGTCAGCATCCATCTACGAAACATCTCCAAAGAACCAGGGTCTACCGTCGATTCATTTGACCCAAAACTGCAGAATGTGAGGTGGATGCATTTACTAGCTGTATGAGAAATATAAATGTATAAGATCACAAAAGGGTAGAGCTGTTTGTATCGATCAGGATAAAAGTTGATCCAACTGTTTCGCAATCAGACAGATGAGAGAGAAACGGTAACAAAACACTTTTTACATGGTAACACCTGCTATATAGGGTAAATCCAAAAGAAGATACAGTCAAAATAATAATAATAATAATAAATGCAAAGACACATGTTTCTAAACAGATATCAACCACATCTCAAGACAATTGTGTATGTTCTTCTGCATATTTACGTTTATAAAAAAGCTAAACAACAGTGCAAAAGCGTTGCTGCACTGTACTCGTTTATTACTTGTGCATTAAACTCTCTCTCTCTCTCTCTCTCTCTCTCTCTCTGGCTGGCCGAACTGCCCGAGCGGTTCTAGAAGCTACAGTCTGGAACCGCGCGACCGCTACGGTCGCAGGTTCGAATCCTGCCTCGGGCGTGAATGTGTGTGATGTCCTTAGGTTAGTTAGGTTTAAGTAGTTCTCAGTTCTATGGGACTGATGACCACAGCAGTTAAGTCCCATAGTGCTCAGAGCCATTCGGACCATTTGAATCATTTCTCTCTCTCTCTCTCTCTCTGTCTCTCTCTGTCTCTCTCTGTCTCTCTATCTGTCTCTCTCTCTCTCTCTCTCTCTCTCTCTCTCTCTCTCTCCCTCTCTCTCTCTCTCTCTCTCTCACTCTCACACACACACACACACACACACACACACACACACACACACACGGTGTAAATAACTTTGGATGACATCAAGACCTATGCAATGCTTATATCTTTGTCAAAGACACTTAATAATATGAATTTCAAGTTTTCCCATCTATCTTTCTAACGGAATCATGCCTTCATATGTAAAAAAGACTCACAGAACACAGGAAAATTATAGATTGTGAGAATGCACTCCATTTTTACAGTATATTGGAACAGCTGTGATACTTATTATTATTGTAAAGAGAGTTCCAAAATAGAATTATTAATGCTCAGACACATTTGACAGATATTCTGATTACTAGCTTTAGCAAGGTTATATTGCCCTACCCTGATTGTAGGATTACAAAGGCTTATGTGTGGCTCATTGGCGTCTGGCGTTATAATTCACTTATCTGGTGCAATAATGGGAAGAGGATTTGTTATGAATAGGAAGGTAGGTAAGAAGTTAAGTTACAGTTTACAGTTCAATGGTAGGATTGTTCTCATCAGAATTGATGAATGAAGAGATACACTTGGAATTCTCTTAAGTTACAGACACTGTGACAATGAAAACTCAGTAGGCAGTACAGCTGAACAGAAGTGGACAATCACAGAAAATGGTAACAAAACTGTAGGTACATGGCAACAGCGAAGAAACATTGTATAATAGATGAAATACTTGAACCAATCGACGAAAGAAGAAATTACAAACGTTTTTTGGGAAATTCTGGAATACAGATATGCAAGTAACTTACAAATGAAATTAATAGGTAGTGCAGGGTGCCAAGGCAAAATGGCTACTCGAAACGCGAAGATATCGCTAAAAAAGGCCTCTATAATTGGGAGTACTTGTGTGATTGTGTGATAGAAGAAGAAAGGGGACTCGACAGGAAAGAGATAAGGGATCCAGTTGCACGCCGATTGAATACAGATTTCATGTACTTTAGAATTTTGTGACATCATTGATGTGGTAAGGTGATTGATTCGAGCCTTACAGCGTTTTTGTTGCACTTCACCACAATTTGGTCGTGAAGAATAGATGTAAACATCACACTTTGCATGTTACCGGTATAGTTTTCTCATCTTTCAGAATATTTTGGCATCATATATGTAGAAAATAGTATATCAAGTAAAGTCTATAAAACTTTTAGAGGGCCTTGACGTTACTCTTCTTACGGCAAACTTTGTTGGTAGTTGTAATTCTACATAATTTTGCAGTAGGCCTGCGTCTTTTATACTAATAGCTGTTACATTCAACCATTACCGTGGTTATACTTTTCTAATTATTTATGCATTTATAATGCATGATGGGTTACTTTTGTTTGTCCTAAAAAGGTGTTTGAGAGTAATTTAAACGCCGAAATATTAAACATGAGGAGGTATTGTGACTACAGTAATGGTAAGCCTAATTAGTTGCATCCCGACTGACAATTTGCTTACAGTGTTTCCTGCTTAGTATTAGTATTTTTCAGCGGTTATAACCCTGATCAGGCTAGTCTTGTTACATCGATTCCATACAGGCTACCTTCTAAAATGTCAACCACTATTATGCATGGAAAAATAGCATTAGAATACATATTTTAGAATTTTGGACCCTAATTTGATAACTATGTGTGTATGCAGATATTAACATTACAACACATTTCAGATGTATTTTTGCCAACTTTCAGAATATTTTAACACTTGACAAGCATCATTAACCTGGATAATGATTGAAAATAATGTGTTGGTGTTTGAAAAGAACCATGCAATGGAAATTAATTTATTTGCAGCTCTGTTGCATCTTAAGCCAGGCGTTGTACGTAGAAACTGCAGTTATCGCTTTCACCAGTGCAATGCATGTTTTCTACAGCACAACCATCTGTTGGTGACACGAAGAACCTTACATTACAATAAACCACCAAGTTCGTTTCCTACGGTGCGGCCATCTGTTGGTAGCAGTAGGAAACTTCTGATATAAAGTTCGAATTAGGCTTGCTTCCTACAGTGCTGCTATCTGTTGGTGATACTAAGAAACTCATGGTATAAGAAACGAACTATACACGTTTCCTGCAGTGCAGCCATCTGTTGGTGGCAGTAAAAACTTGAATGAACTAGGCTCATTTTCTATAGTGCGCCCATTTGTTGGGGACCAGAGTAACTGGAATGTTAAAGAGAATTTGGCATTTTACCGTGTTTTTCAAGCTTTTTTCTTGATAGAATTTAAGGTATAACTCATGTTCAACAGCTATGTACACCAAATTCATTATTTGTATTTATATGTGTATGTTGGCCTTTCATGATTTGTGGAAAATATGCTATCTACTCATTCTTATAAACTGTGGCAAAAGATATATACCTTCAAATAAAATTCGAATCGGATTCCAACCATGGCTAACGATAGGCCTGGCACGCCCACCACGGACGCATCCTTTGGGCGGGACTAGCCCCCATTCTACGTCCAATACTTTCCAACCATACCTGCCCACGTTAGGATAAATTTTTCTGCCTGACACATGTAGTACTGTCACCGTCAGAGGGTGGTACAGGACTACAAGTCCCACCGCCACACCTCAAAAGTGAATTGCAGTGACGCAGTCACTGCCCTGTGGATAAATTTACTGCTTCACCAACACAGTTAGACCGCAATAGACAGGTGATGCTGTATTGTAACATATCACAAAAAAAACCAATGTGACTGGTGAGTCATTGCGTAAATGAATTTTTGGAAGTCTGTGTGGAAAGGTAGTTGTTAAAATTTTTGGTACTTTATGCAAATCAGATACATTATCATGTCTGATACTTACAACAGCGTTATGCATTTTATGTATCACAGTGTCCTCATGACACCATCAGAACACAGCCTCTCTACAATCTAGTAAATATAAAACTGCACTGATTGCAACTGAGTGCCCAGTCGGGAACGAGGCTGCATGGTGTCCGATTTCTCAGTACTCTTGGCTGTATACAATTCCCAGAATGACTTTGGAGACAAAGATGTTTGAAAATTAGGTGCTTAAAGGAGACATTGACGTCATAGCCTTTCGTTTTAACTAGTATTTTGAAATTTAATACCTCAAAAACTTTAAAAGATACTGGAATGAAACTTCAACAAAACAACTAGTATATAGTGACCTTTAAGTGAAAACATTTAAAAAATGTGTAGTACATAATGCAGTGAATATTGATTTTTAACTTACATTCTGAATTACATATAATTTTTACTTTAGGTTCACTGTGCTTCCACACTATTAAAAAAATGGTCAAAACAAGTTTTATTCTTTTAATTGTTTACTTGTTGAAACAGTACATCGTAAACATTTACCAATGTTTTGCTTTTATATATGTTTTTAAATTGTTTTTTGGTTATCAGGTTTTTCTCCTAATAATTTAAGAATGTGTAATATGCTGCAAATTAAAGTATTTGATGCACTACTGAATAATGTGGTTTGCTCTATAAGCAATCACTGTATTATTATTAATGCAAAACTTTGTTTTTCTAGGTTAATTGTTGGATGAAATAGTGATACTTAAGCATGCAAAAACTAAAGATTTGCGTGTCATTTTCTTACCAATGATAACAAGTCAAAACATCAAAGCTCAATAGTATTGTTGATTTAGAATGTCCTTTTCATCTTCGTGGATTGTCTTTCGTTTCTATGTTATTCTGGCCTTCTATGTCATGCTTTCAGCAGCCTTTCCGCTCGTAGCAGATTACTTTCCATGTTGTCCCCAGTTTGGCTTCCTGATCTGCTTATGGATTCGAATATGCTTCTTACTTCATAATTAAAACATATTATGGCGTCCAACACACAAGTCTAAAAAGATGACATGCTGACAAAACCAGTTTTTGATAAGCCTTCCCAAATACAACTATAGATGTTTTCGTTCGGATTCTGGGTTTTGCCATGTAAACATTTTTCAGGACTTTAGAACCTGCAAGATCCCTATACATTGGCTTTAGGTCTAGCTTAACGGTTTCTAGCAAGGAGTGTGTATGTTACGTTTTTGTCTATTAGATTCACACCTATTATCCTTTCACAATGAAGTGTTTCCTATCTTGCAGACGCGATGCTGTCGATGCTCATCAGTGAATATCCTGTGAAACAGAGTTGCCCCAATAGCTTTTCTCATCTCACAGAGATTTTCGCTGTTTCTCGTCATGGTAGACCATAATATTCTGTGTGGTTTTCTGTTTATGACTGAAACAAAGTTTCCCAAATTGATTTTGTCATCTCACTGATATTTTCTGTTTTTTTTTCTGATGACTATACCACAACATTGTGTGAGGTTCTCTATTTCTGCTTTGGCAAGCCTCCCTTGTCCCCCAGTTGCTTTGGTATCAGAGAGTTTCTTTTCCTGTCCTCCAGTTGGAGAGTTCTCAACGTCCTGCCCCACTCTCCACATCTCCTTTACATCCCATTTCCTTTAAATTTCTGTTTCACCTTATGGTTTAGCAATTAGAACCATATTGAAGATTTTAGAGTCACCATAAACAAAGTAGTGAGTACATCGCACGTCACATTTAGAAATTGACATTTTAAAAATAGAGATCTCCGTACCACCACTGAAACCTTCGAAGTTTTGGTCACGTTTGTCTTCAGTTTCGATCTAACTGCCACAACCTTGGCAATGTCTTGTCAAACATTAATAGTCCACCATCTTGAACGTATCTTCAGAGGCAGCGATATATAGCCCCGATTCCTCCAGAAAGCCTCCAATACAGCGACAATGTCAGTAGATGGACAAATATCTTTAGTTACTTTCACTGTCATCTGCATAGAATCTTCACTGACCTCTGTTAGGGCATTGTGCAAACGTTTATAATACTTCATAAATTTGGCAGGTGGCACTGGGGGAATCATCATAGCACAGAAAATATATGCTGCGGTTCTTCCCTTCCCAATATACACTCCTGGAAATGGAAAAAAAGAACACATTGACACCGGTGTGTCAGACCCACCATACTTGCTCCGGACACTGCGAGAGGGCTGTACAAGCAATGATCACACGCACGGCACAGCGGACACACCAGGAACCGCGGTGTTGGCCGTCGAATGGCGCTAGCTGCGCAGCATTTGTGCACCGCCGCCGTCAGTGTCAGCCAGTTTGCCGTGGCATACGGAGCTCCATCGCAGTCTTTAACCCTGGTAGCATGCCGCGACAGCGTGGACGTGAATCGTATGTGCAGTTGACGGACTTTGAGCGAGGGCGTATAGTGGGCATGCGGGGGCCGGGTGGACGTACCGCCGAATTGCTCAACACGTGGGGCGTGAGGTCTCCACAGTACATCGATGTTGTCGCCAGTGGTCGACTGAAGGTGCACGTGCCCGTCGACCTGGGACTGGACCGCAGCGACGCACGGATGCACGCCAAGACCGTAGGATCCTACGCAGTGCCGTAGGGGACCGCACCGCCACTTCCCAGCAAATTAGGGACACTGTTGCTCCTGGGGTATCGGCGAGGACCATTCGCAACCGTCTCCATGAAGCTGGGCTACGGTCCCGCACACCGTTAGGCCGTCTTCCGCTCACGCCCCAACATCGTGCAGCCCGTCTCCAGTGGTGTCGCGACAGGCGTGAATGGAGGGACGAATGGAGACGTGTCGTCTTCAGCGATGAGAGTCGCTTCTGCCTTGGTGCCAATGATGGTCGTATGCGTGTTTGGCACCGTGCAGGTGAGCGCCACAATCAGGACTGCATACGACCGAGGCACACAGGGCCAACACCCGGCATCATGGTGTGGGGAGCGATCTCCTACACTGGCCGTACACCACTGGTGATCGTCGAGGGGACACTGAATAGTGCACGGTACATCCAAACCGTCATCGAACCCATCGTTCTACCATTCCTAGACCGGCAAGGGAACTTGCTGTTCCAACAGGACAATGCACGTCCGCATGTATCCCGTGCCACCCAACGTGCTCTAGAAAGTGTAAGTCAACTACCCTGGCCAGCAAGATCTCCGGATCTGTCCCCCTTTGAGCATGTTTGGGACTGGATGAAGCGTCGTCTCACGCGGTCTGCACGTCCAGCACGATCGCTGGTCCAACTGAGGCGCCAGGTGGAAATGGCACGGCAAGCCGTTCCACAGGACTACATCCAGCATCTCTACGATCGTCTCCATGGGAGAATAGCAGCCTGCATTGCTGCGAAAGGTGGGTATACACTGTACTAGTGCCGACATTGTGCATGCTCTGTTGCCTGTGTCTATGTGCCTGTGGTTCTGTCAGTGTGATCATGTGATGTATCTGACCCCAGGAACGTGTCAATAAAGTTTCCCCTTCCTGGGACAATGAATTCACAGTGTTCTTATTTCAATTTCCAGGAGTATATATATATATATATATATATATATATATATATATATATATATATATATATATATGTAGCATCAAACCAGTCTCAGGACTGAAGACCACAACAACAACAACATATATATATATATATATATATATATATATATATATATATATATATATCCTTTTTATACTGCCAAAAATATCCTATTTACATGTAGTACATGGGCAGTAGGATGATCTTGAAAATTAGTTGAAACCAGGTGGCTGAATGCAAGGGAACACTCATTTAGTACCTATACGAATAGTAGTGGTAGAATGGGAAAGCTGTTACCTTCTGATCCACTAAATCAGTACTCTCTCCTTGAAGTACCACTGGAATGTTCTTTGGTCCAATGGATGGTACTTACGTTGGAGTCCAGTACAGACCAACACCATGCTTGTTGGGACCCCTGGTGCACATCTGCGAGTTGGGTACATGCTGGGTATCTTCATCGATGAGTGACACAGAGAATAGCAGATCCTTGTTCTGCTCCAACATTCTGACCAATTCCAGTACATGATCCCAAGAGCTGGAGGTCGCCACTGTTGCAGGTCCAGACAGGTTGGGGGACGCCTCCATTGCTGAACAAAGAAGCAGGAGAACCGTTACATATAACAATAATTACAAGTACAGACAGGCATCTAATATTATCAAGCAGGGGGCATGTACTCTTCTGCTTCTTCGTATTCTGCAGGGAGATGCACAATCTCAGCTCCTACTGCTATTTATACTTCATGGTCCTTCCACTGAGACTGGTGAGCTACTGCCCCTGCCATATATCCCCAGTGTCATGATTGTGACCGAGTGCAGTACTGCCTTTAGTTCCTGTCAATCTGCAAGCAGAAAATCCATAACATTAAAAGTTTAAGTGCTCTCTGGTGGCTTTCAGTCTGGGGCTGTGGAAGAGGACACTTTTCGCCTCTTAGACATATTAACTAGCCATTTCAAAAAAGGTAGACAATTTCAGCAAAGCAACCATCTATATAAGTTGGAAAAAGGCATCTTCAAGCCATCCCACCGTATTGCCATTATTTGCTGAAAAGTGTTCTTCTTGTGCTCCTTCATTACCATTTGTTTCAAATACTCATGTACGAAGCCTTGAATGCACTCCTCAGCTGCATGCTTACAGGTAATACCATTATTAAAATCCTCTGTGTCTGACACCAACACCTCATCATCTGAACACACTGTACACACAGACAGTTGCTTTCTTTGAGGGTGAGCTATTCTCACCAATTTCTGGCTATATTAGAAAATTGTTCCAACAAGATAGCATCTGCATATCACAAAGACAAATGATGGAATTAAGAGATTCTTCCACACCAACAGCTCAGAATGGACTGAGCTTTTTCCATCAATTTCCAGCTAGTAGGGGGGGGGGGGGGGAAGCAGATGGCTGGAGGAAAGGGGAGGGGAAGAGGTGGAAGTCAGGTTGAACACTGGAGGGGGAAGGAGAAGGGAGGGGAGTAGATAGGGAGAAAATGGATGATACATTTCTTGATGTCATCAATGTAACGTTGCCACATCTTGAATTAAACTGTCAACTATACAGACGAGACCCATGTCGACTCTCTCCCTTTACTCATCTCTGGCCATTATGCAAGCAGTTATTCGACTTGGCATCGATAGAGCTGCTGTATGTGCTACTGAGAAATACCGTTCCAAATTCCGTCCAACTGGCCGCTGGATCGTGAAAATGCTGAGCTGCTTGGAGGGCCCTACCCTTAAAGCTCCATATGTTTACATTTGGAGAGAGTTAGTTACCTTGATGGCCAAGGCAGGGTTTGGGAAACATAAAACAAGCAGTAGAAACTCTCCCCATATGTGGGTGGATATTATCTAGCCGAATTGTAAGCACATGATGGTTTGTCATAAAGAGCAACTAACAGGGCACAAAATATCGTCGATTTATTGCTGTGGTGTGAAGATGCCGTGGGTGACAACCAAAGGAGTTGTTCTATGAAAAGGGATAGCACCGGAGACCAGAATTAATGGTTATCTGGTCGTATGGCGGGAGACAGCTAGGTTGGCAACAAACTGCTGTCCAAAGTGTCCCCAGATACGCCTTAGATGGTCATCGGAGCTCAACGTGAAGCGAGACTCATCAATGAAGACAATTGTAGTCCAATCAATGAGATTCCAAGCCGGAGATGTCTCTCTAAAGGACATCCAGCTACTCTATCAACCAATGCGAATTCGAATAATGGCTTCCATAAGTGCCAGAAGTGGACCAACGCACTATTGTGAAGTTTTTTCTCTCAGTTAAATCATTCAGTTATTTTGAAATTGTAATAATGGGTTTGTCTGTACATGTATGTCATATCTCCCGATTTCCGTCCCATTCGGATAATTGCTTTGTGGTGTGTCTTTTTCTTCATTTTCCTTAGTCACCAGTTTCTGACTGGGCTGATACGGCCCCCCACGAGTTTCTCTCCTGTGGCAACCTGTTCATAATAGTGTAGCACTTACATCCTACAAACTCAGCTATTTGATGTAAGTATTCCTGTGTCTCTCTTCCTACACAGTGTTTACCCTCTACAGGTCCCGCTAGTACAAAGGAAGGTACTCAAAAATGGTTAAAATGGCTCTGAGCACTAGGGGACTTAACATCTGTGGTCATCAGTCCCCTAGAACTCAGAACTACTTAAACCTAACTAACCTAAGGACATCACACACATCCATGCCCGAGGCAGGATTCGAACCTGCGACCGGAGCGGTCACGTGGTTCCAGACTGAAGCGCCTAGACCGCACGGCCACACCGGCCGGCAAGGAAGGTACTCCATAAAGTATTAACAGATACTCTATCATCATGTACCTTCTTCCTGTCAGTGTTCTCCATATATTCCTTCCCTCAGCGATTCTGCCTTCTCATTCCTTACGTTATCAGTCCATCTAGTTTTCAACGTTCGTCCGTACCAAAACATCTTAAATGCGGTTTTCCCACAGACCATGTTTCACTAGCACACAATGCTGTGCTCCTAAAGTACATTCTCAGAAATATCTTCCTAACAGTAATACAGACTTTTCTTTTGACCAGTAATGTCTTTTTTGCCAGTAGTAGCTTGCTTTTTATGTCTTCCTTCCTCCGTCTGTCATGGGTTGTTTTGCTGCCTATGTGGCAGAATCATTTAACGTCATCTGCTTCGTGATAGAAATCCTGATTTTAAGTTTCCGTTGTTCACATTGCTGCTACTTCCCATTAATTTCTTCTTTCTTCCATTTACTCTAAATCCATATTTTGTACTCATCAGACTGTTCATTCCATTCAGCGGATCCTGTAACTTTTCTTCTCTTTTGCTTAGGACAACAATGTCATCACCGATTCTTATCACTGATATCTTTTGACAGTAAATTTTAATTCTATTGCTGAATTTTTATTTTATTTTCGTCATTAAAAAAGACTACAGCCTTATCTTAAATTCTTTTTAAAACGAAAACTTCGTTCTTGGTTTTCCCACTCTTTTTGGTCCCTCTTGGCTCTTGTACATATTGTATGTTACCCATCATTCCCTACAGCGTGTCCCATTTTTCTTAGTGTTTCGAAGATCTTCCGTGATTTTACGTTGTCGAACGCTTTTTCCAGGTCGACAATTCCTATGAACGTGTCTCTATTTTTCTTTAGTCTTTCATCATAAACCGCAACCTCATAATTGCCTTTCGGGTGCCTTTACCCTTCCCAAAGCCAAACTAATAGTTATTTTACATATCCTGAATTTTCTTTTCCATTCTTCTGTGAGTTATTCTTGTCAACAACTCGGATGCATGGGCTGTGAAGCTGATTGTAAGACAATTTTCGTACTTTTATCAAGGGAATTTGTCAAACAGCCGTACGTAGTTGATATGTTATTTTATGCTATCTTGGCTATCAATTTCGGCATTTCAGTATGCCATCTTAAAGTCCATTATGCACTTCATGTTTGGACATGTTTATGTATCGATATTGGCATACATTGGAGCCATCAGTGTCGTGATATCGTGAATTCGTTGTTCGAATACTTCGACGACTTGACAACAATATCTATACATCTCAAAGGTAATGCATGAAGTGCACATGGGGACCTGAAGATGGAATACTGAAATGCCAAAAATCGTTTCTATCTTTCATGATATATATTTGACCAGCTGCTGTCCACAATGGGTCAACGGCAATTTTTTTTTTAATTTGTGGTAAGTTCTTATGGGGCCAAACTGCTAAGGTCACAGGTCCCTAAGTATACAAACTACTTAACTTAAACTAACTTACGCTGAGGACAACACACACACCCCTGGCCGAGGGAGGACTCGAACCTCCGACGGTGGGGAGCTACACAGACCGTGACAGGACGCCTCAGACCACGCGGCTACCCCGCGCGGCGGTC